>NC_056603.1:30361335-30361669 GCF_018340385.1 Cyprinus carpio | reverse complement strand
CGGCCATTTTCAGGTCTCTCCAGAGATGCTCAATTGGGTTTAAGTCAGGGCTCTGGCTGGGCCATACAAGAACAGTCACAGCGTTGTTGTGAAGCCACTCCTTCATAAAATATAACAAAGAGTGAAAAATTTAAGGGGGTCTGAATACTTTCCATACCCACTATATATATAGGGGTGTGCAGCGAAGCCAGTATTTGTATCTGTATTTGTATCTGTATTAATCACAAAATTATTCGTATCTGTATCTGTATTCGGATAAAACAGGTAAAATTCGGAAGTAGGTGGAGCTTGAACCAGAACTTCGTACAGTATTTGATAAGACCGTTATGTTCAT
>NC_056603.1:30246297-30361131 GCF_018340385.1 Cyprinus carpio | reverse complement strand
GCTACGTATTGCCCAAATGCTTCCATTTAAGGATTATGGAGGCCACTGTGCTCTTAGGGAACATTAAGTGTAGAATTTTTTTTTGTAACCTTGGCCAGATCAGTGCCTTGCCACACCTCTGTCTCTGAGCTCTAGGCAGTTCCTTTGACCATGATTCTCATTTGCTCTGACATGCAATGTGAGCCAAGGTCTTATATAGACAGGTGTGTGGTTTTCCTAATCAAGTCCAATCAGTATAACCAAACACAGCTGGACTCAAATGAAGGTGTAGAACCATCTCAAGGATGATCAGAAGAAATGGACAGACACCTGATTTATTATATAGTGTCACAGCAAGGGGTCCTGAATACTTAGGACCATGTATGATATTTCAGTTTTTCTTTTTTTTTTTAATAAATGTGCAAAAATGTCCAATAATTCTGTGTTTTTATGTCAATATGGGTTATGTGTGTACATTAATGAGGGAAAAAAAAAATAAACTAATGATTTTTAGCAGAAATGGCTGCAATATAACAAAATTGAAAAATTTAAGGGGGGTCTGAATACTTTCCATACCACTATATATATATATATATATATATATATATATATATATGTATATATATATATATATATATATATATATATATATATATATATATATTAGAGATGATAGCCGAAGCCAGTATTTGTATCTGTATTTGTATCTGTATCAATCCTACAAAATTATTAAGTATCTGTATCTGTATTAGGATAAAACTGGAAGTAGCTGGAGCTTGAACCAAAACTTCCTACAGTATTTGATAAGACTGTTATGTACATTGGTTTTTACAGCCTATCTTTGTTCGTAGTTATAACTGAACAAATATGCAGTGTTTAACTAAAATAATATATATTTTCATGATTATAACATTTAGCCTATTTAAACATCTTCTAACAGTGCCGGAGACCAATCTTGTATAGGCAGTGCTTCGAGATGTAGTACAGTTATGCGCTTCGAAAGCAACGTGAGTTTGAGTCCCTGCTAGGGACCTTTCGTGATCCCAATAAATAAATATTTTACGTAGGCTAAATTAAAACAGTAAGTTCCTATGCAATTTAGAAATATGGAAATTGGATTTAAGTCATTTCAGGAAATGCAAGAAAAAGGAGCAACTGCAACACTGCTATTTTAATTTAAACTTATTTCAAGTTCATAAACTTATTTAGCTACTTCACACACTTGTTACTGCATTGTAATTTAAAGGATTATGTAAACAACATGAATTTTACTTTGCTCACGCGTTTCCTGCAGAGGTTTAAACAAGTATTTCACATAAAGTAATTTGCAGGTCTGGAAAATGAGTATGGGGGAAAAAAAAGAAAAGGTATGGGACAAGGGAAATATTTAGACTATTTGGCCCTATGGTCAGTGTTCTAAAATATAAAATTAATAATTTCTAAAAACATATACATTTATCATACAAGTGAGAAAGATTGTGCATGATGCCCCATGGCAGAACGATTTAAACAGAGTTAAACAGTCTTTTTGAACTTCACTAAACAAATGTAAACCAGTAAAAGTTCGCGGAAATCAAACATAGAAGACCTAGTACAAAATGTATCTGGTAATTTAAGTTGATTATTAAGCACTAGATAAACTCTTATACAGAAAAGCTGGTATGTGAAAGTTTTTGAGGACTTTCCGAATCAGTGTATTTGGCTTCGGCACACACCTAAATATAGTATATATATATATATATATATTATATATATATATATTATATATATAGTATATATATATAGTTATATATCATATATTAGGGATAATATTCCAAATTACTTTCATCCAAGTAACAAAACTTTGGACCCACTCAGATCAGGCAATCCAGTCCTTTTCTGTCTTTAGCCCAGACGAGACGCTTCTGACGCTGGTCATGTTGTTTCAAGAGTGGCTTGACACACAAGTATGCGACAGCTGAAACCCATGTCTTGTGCATATGGATCTGTGCGTATTGGTTCTGACTTGAAGCACCTGACTCCAGCTGCATTCCACTCTTGTGTGAATCATCCCCCACATTTTTTGACAATGGGTTTTTTGTTGTCCACACCTCGTCAGGGGTGCGGTTATCCCTATCTGCTTGTACACTGTTTTTTCGTACCAACAGTCTTTTCCTTCCCTTCAACACTCTCTATTAATGTGCTTGTTGTGTACACAATAGGCTCGTTGTGAACAGCCAGCCTCTTTTGCAATGACCTTTTTTGTCTTGCCCTCCTTTTGAACAAGGTGTCAGTGGTTTGTCTTTTGGACAACTGTCAAATCAGCAGTTCCCTTCCCCATGAATTGTGGTAGCCTACAGAACTAGACTGAGAGACACAATAATTAAAGGCCTTTGCAGGTGTTTTTAGAGTTAAATTAGTCTGAGGTAGAGTGTGGCGCCGAGGGGTGTCTTCAATAGGTTGAACCTTTTCCACAATAGTTCTAAATATATAGTGATATATATAGGGTATGATATATATTATTATAGATGTATAGATTATATATATATATAGGAAATGTAAACAATCTTTTATTTTTCGCGATGCGATTAATCACGATTAAATGTCATTTGTCAGCACTACTAGTATTAAAAAACAAAAATCTTGTACAAACGTCACTCATTATAACCACATTTTTTATACAAACGTGATTATTCTGATTATTATAATTATAGTGACCAGACAAAAGCTACTGGAGCTGTTTCTGAACTATTGCACCACAAACAGCTTCTTAATGTGGGTGCTATGGGGGTTGAAGATTAGCAATGTTGTGTGGTTTTGGTGGGGGTCACAAAGTACTATAATCTTTCCGGCCTTGAACCACAAACACAGCGCCGTGCTAGACACGGGCAATTGAAAACAGTGCTGGCTTAAGAGAAAGAACACTGCCTGGAGTGTGGGTTAAGGGTTTTCAGCCAGCTACAATTAGACAGGGAAATGATGCATGAAATGTGGGAGAGTGAGCAGTAGGGAGAGAATAACTACCGAGAAGACTTGGGGAGAAAGAGAAAATTACGACTAACCACACAGGGCCAAACTACCTAGAAACATGACCATTGTCAAAGGTAAGAGAGAGGACAAAAGTGATGAATAAAGTGAGAACTCCAATGCTAGAGTCCGCAAATGGGAAATCCTGACTGAACGAAGGTTGCGAATGGAGGAAAGACTAGAGGATAGTTGTCTTTGCTGCATAGGTCATACTTTGATCACAGATTTTTATAAACGTACAAAACATTGCAGCGTAAGGTTTTAGTTAGTAGCAGGTCACAGGACTTAGTCAGTTTTCACAGAGGGCTTTGAACCGGCAGCCCAGATGAACGTCATCATCACAAATTGTCCTTTTGCGAAGTAACTGCATTATCTTTCAACATGAAGGGAGTCGGAAGGCTCTTGTAAGTGTTGTGTCCTCAATCAGCATTTTTTTGTCCTCTACTGGTACTGTGACGTGTAACTTGAGTGACACTGTAGGACTTTAGAAAGCCGCGCTTTTTAAAAAATTGCTGGGCTTCCCAACCCTGTCCACTTCAGGATCTAGTGATTATAGCCATTGTACAGATACGAAAGATCGTGTCCATTAGTCCTCTGCATGTCCATGGAACCAATCCTCCTGCTTTTTCACTGAGGTTGTCCCCCCCCCCACCACCAAGTCCATGCAAGCTAGGAGAAAGGCATTAAGTGCCAAGAAACGCAATGGATATGCACAAACTAATTGAAAAATCATCAGTATTAAATTAAATTGTTGCCAAGAGGCTTAAAGACTAGTCGATTTACTAAACTATTTAAACAAATGAGTGCAGATTATATCACATTAATGTGTTAAATGTGCCTATAATAGCTCCGAAAATGTATATGGTAAAGGCAACCGGGGGGGAAAGTAAATTGTAATCTCTGTGGAATCATGAAATATAAGCAAGATCTTGGAACGTGTAGTACTGACACTTAGCCGGCAAAAAAAAAAATAAAATCTACTACCAATTACATTACCTGGAAAGAAAATCCCTATCAAGAGGGGGGGGTATATGTGCAAAATGAGTGATGGATTGATGTCAACTCTGCAACCGACACAAGGACAGCCGTGTGTATGCGGCAAACCTCTGTCAGAGGGACCCGCCTAATAAACAATTCCCTTAATGGTTTGTTGAGATTTAGTAGGCAGTTTGAAAAGATGTTCATGTGGAGAGGCATATACAGATTACATAAGATACATGAGAATAATGTATAACGCTTGTAGGGTGAAAGATACAAATTTTTTGCCTTGTTTTACATCAGATTGTAGACTTACATCACCCATATATCCTGCAGAACACTGTATGATTCTTTTGATTTGCATCATATTTTTTGTTTATAGCTGTGGGTTTGACTCCAAGTGTGCAGACTGCATACATGTCTGTTGTGTCATTCTTCCTAGCCTGAGTATGTTTTCACCTGCATTTTCACCGTATGTTCAAATTTACAGTACACAGTGGGTAGCAGTAGAGTTGTTTTGGAAGTGTAATACATTGTCTGGAATCGAGCTTCTGTTTCGGTGCTGCAAAACCAGTGGCCCCTGCTGCTTTTGTGAATCTAACTTAATGATTTTGAGACAGAATAGTAAATCTTTATCATGAAAGCCAAGTGGATGATATTTCGCTAAAATCGATCAGTGAGTAAGCCTCAGAATCAGAACAAAACAAGTATAGAAAAAGGTAAACCAAATTGTGTTGTCGACAGAGGTTTAAAATGACCAAATAGGGAAAAGAGAATCCTGTATTTGTAGCAATTTGTTAACCCTAAAAAAAGGTAAAAAAACTAGGATATATATATATATATATATATGATTATAGGTAAAGGGATTTAATTTCCAAAGTAAATTTATTTCATACTAAATTGTATTTTAAGTCGTACTCTTAAGCCGTAACATATTCCGCACTGGCAAAATAAGTCCCTAAAGACTTGCTTATATAGAAAAATTAATAAATTTTTTTTTTTTTTGTTTTTTTATGCACTAACATACTTGTTGCGGCAATGCACATTTCTTAGATATTAAGACCTATACATTGCGTTATGTTAATGTCCCATATTGGCGAGAACTGGTATTGATCTTTTTGGAATAATATCAGTACGATAAATTAATGCAAGAATTAGTTAAGTGTAACCTAAAGTATAATATTCTACTTTGGTCACAATAAAATATGCGTCAGTATATCTTCAGCGGACTTCAGCACACTGGGGTGCTTCAACACAGTCTATTAATTACAAAGTTAGTTGTTTCCAAGTTAGGTGTTTCAGTATACTACAAACACTGTACAGTGTGTTACAATGTTACAGTTTAGTAGAACTAAAATAAAATTCCATGTGTATTTTTATGGAGTCCAAAAATATGTAAATGCATTTGTAGTATATTTACCATGACCTCGATTGTATTTCAAATATTTGTAGTAATCTTATTTTTTGTTTCACTAGGGAAGAGTCGGTACTGTTTGGTTCTGAGCAAGCTTTTTTGCTGTATCTACTCATATTTTTTTCAAAAATACATTTTGGTACATATACACAGTTTTTCAACGGCAAACAACATACAACAACGGTACTAGGGGGGGGCTCATGGCATGCTTATTGTGGCACCTAAACTTACCTTCCGGTAGGACCTCACACCCAAATAGAAATCAATAACACGAGCTAAGTATTCCCTCTAGCAGTCAATGGGTTTTTCGATTGCAAATAGACAATCACAATATGTTTGCTGCGTAACCAATCAGACTTACTGAAAATGCTATTCCATTCCTCTGCCCCAGCCCAGGAGGTGCTTTCAAAGCAACTGGAGAAACAGCGGTTAGTAACTGCTGTACACAAGCAGCGCTGACTCTCAACAAACGCTGGCGTTTATCAGGCATGTAACAAGCAAGAATTAAATGGATGGACATTGAACAATTTAATAGACGAATTAAAGATAGTCCTTCCTTCATACAATACGAGGTGATATAAAAACACCCGCACCTCATTGTGATTTTTAAATAACAACGTGCAGTACGTGCTCATGGTTTATTCAACGAAGCCTTTTTTAAAATCGTTCATTTGATATGGGAGCCCCACAATAAATAAAATAAATGTAGGGAACACAATCCCACAAATCACAACCCCCTGAGCCCAACCTCAGTTTGTAAACGGCGCCATAGCCAGAACTGAATCAACAAACACAGTACCGGAAGTTAACTTAGTGCCATCTCGCGTGCACCTATATAACCATCTATAATGAGTCTTAGTCCAGCCTCATCTATTTTATTTCTCTTAATTAAAATTTAGGTATCTCTTTATCTTTGGATAGTCCAGCACTTTAAACTTTCTACTGACCAGTACAGTAACGTTTGCAACTACATTGTCAACTAGCAGTCATCAAGGCTTAACTGACTGTCGGCTAATATCTTCTAACTAACGAGCTTACCTTTAATGGAACCACAACATATAACATCCTGACTTATCATACACTTTGCACGTAAATGTCAACTTATTCCTCTACTAACCCTAACCGAACCGAACAGTGCTACTCTGAGTGTTAGTAGACATCTAGTTGGCAAATTAATTTGAATCAGGTGACATTTAGTTGCAAAGTTGCTTCCTGTATAGTTTGATAGATGTATAAGTGGACTATAAAAACCAAAGTGTACAACCAAATTGATTTTGGATATTTTTGGTCCCACTTTATATTTAGTGTGTCTTAATCTACGCCTGAAGAAATTATAGCAGTGTTAAGGTCGTACAGAACACTGATCTTAACTAGAGTACTAATTCTATATTTTTCTTTACAAAGCAAGATGGGGGCTTGTATTTCGCTTAAATGAACCAGGCCATACAGTGTGGATGCCTGGAAATATGCCGTAAAGTTTTCAAATGCCCTTTGTGTCACTTTGGCTATGCAGTTTAGTGTGTGCAACAGTTTGAGCTCGAATATAATTGAAACACCCTAGGTTGCCACCTCAGTAGCTAACGAGCCGGCCTCTGCAGGTTGAAAAACAATGAACTTGAGAGTGAACATGTTTAGCCGCTTCACTACTACACTGGGTACCTTTTAGTTTGAGCAGGGATACAATTCTTACGACCTACCTTCAGGACAGGCTATCTCGGCTTTTTGTGTCGGTGCACTTCCTAGCGCAAGAAGACCAGTTAACCTGCAAGTGTGTGTGGAACACTGGGGGACTTTGACAGCAGTTTCATGAGATATAAGCATAAGTCCATTGGTAGTCGACTTGGATCGAGGAGTCAAACGGAAGGACCTTGACTTGGGATTCAGTCAAGGAAGCAGACCTTCTGTGAGCAGCGTGTGCAAGAAGACTGAGTTTTGAGGGCATACAGCAGTAAAGTGTTCTTGAATGCAGAGGCTGAAGCACCTGAAGCAAGTGTCGAGATGAATGTCATAGAATCACAAGCACTCTAGCATCTTCCGACTCCGTACAGGGTTGTCCAGTCTACGTACCATGCGTGGGCTCTCCTAGAATGAGTTTTGAGACATGGTGGGTTGAGGTAACTTCAGCCTCAGAGTTTAGATCGCATGTGCTTCTGCTATAGTCAGACAGTTTCACGGCATGTGCCGTGTGGATGACGCTGGAAGAATTGTCCAAAAGTATTGTAAAAGTTAAGTTGCTGTTTATATCCCCTAAGTATCTATGGTAGGAATAGTTGGGCATGTTTGAATGACCTTTCCAAACCTTATTTTTTTTTTAAACTTTTGGGTTGATCTCCATTCAAGAAATTGAACAGTTTAGCACCAAGCGGAAAAAGCGAATAAATGTGAAAATAGAGGGGGGGGGGAATCGCAAGTGGAAATAAAAAACATTTGGAAGTTTGATTGGGTCCCTTGTAGATAGTATGAACAGCCAAAACAGTCCTTCAGAAACAAGCACTTAATACATTTGACAACAGCACAATTAACAAAATATTTTGAAAGCTGAAGACAACACACAATCACACTACAACTCTCACATGGGTGCAATTAAAACAACTTCACCTGCCACGGTACAACAAAAACAAACCACAAAACCCTTTATGTTTGCCATCTCACGAAAAAATCCAAAAGCGGAGTTTTGAAACTGTTGGCACATTGCCGGTGACCAAATCTGACCTTCAAAGCCATGGACTGGAAGATTAGGGCATATGGCTGAAGTAAAAACCCCAATTTACACTTGCACGCAAGTTTTTAAATTCTACACCTAACATACTTTACAACCAGCGTTCAGGTACTAGCTTATGCGGCGGCAAGTGACACCACTGCTTATCCTTGGCAGAAATGCTAGCTGTATGCAAAAAAAATAAAAATAAATACTTGCCGAGGATTTGGGAACCAAGGCTAGTGGAGGTTTTGTGAAAATGATTTGCTGATGTGCCCTGTCAAGCGCCTGTCTCAGCGGGCTGTGTGGTGAATGGCCTTTAAAATGATCTACTAGTAGAATTCCTGGTTCTGCCTCGCTAATGTCCTGCTGTAAATTGGAGAGCGACTGTGGTGTGAGATCGTCTGAGCCATGTCACCAACGTCCTGAATGGGCCCTATAAGTGCACAATTTGACATGATTATGAGAGCGATTTTGGGGCTCTGAAACTCAACTCAAGGCATTGTTTTCTACAGTGATTCCTGACCACTGTGAGCCTCTGCAAAATAGGCTTGAGTCACAGAGGGGAAAGCTGTGGGGGTGAAGATTAGTGTTTGGTCGTCTAAGTACGTACAGGTAAAACACTTCAACAGACATTGAACATGCATTAATCTGCATATGTTCTTCCACCGATAAAGACATGGAAAAATGGCGTATTGGCTATGATTACTAATATCAGATTAGTTTGGAGAAATGCTCAGCACTTTGGCTTTGGGAGAGTAATTTTGTTGTTGACAACGGAAAATTATATGTCTGTGCTCTGCCAAATATCACATCACAAAAAACACCTCCGGTCTTCATCTGCCCTTCTCATTTACCTCCTTTATGGGCATCACATTACACCCAAATCACGAAGCACCATCACGGACTTTCAATCACTCCAGACTGGGCATGGCCCCCACCACGCTCTTCTGTTCTCCTTCCATTCCTCTCTCTTCTATTCTTTTTGTCCATACCCACGCTCCACCCCTCGCGTTCCTCTGAAATCTAATCCAGCTCCAGTTTAATATACTGGGCCCTCAGCGCTCTCTGCACAGTGCCTTTAAAAGTAAGTTTTTATGAGACTGCAATTTCATTTATTCCGTCAGAGTAGCCGGTAGAGTAGAAATCCTACCGAATTCGCCTGTCGTCACCCGCCACGGCTATACATTAACATGACAAAAAGTGGGGTGCTTGGCTGTGAAGACTTGTAGTGTGGATGATGAATGTGATAAGTGAGTCGACAAACTAGATAGGGTGAGGAAAGTCAAAGATTACATGGGTGAAACTGTGAGCAAATATGGCCTTCTTGGGTATTGACGAGTTTTCTTTCGTTTTGCACACCGAACGAAATACTAATATTAATCTTATGGACCGAGTATGTATGTGTTGTGAAGAGAGAGATGACTAGATGCTTTTTAAGGTGTTTTCTCATCTTCTTAAGGTCTTTTTTTTTCATTGTCACTGTTGCTTTTGCTCAGCGGGGGGTTTGCAGAGCACTAATCTTTGCAAATCTGCTTTGTAAACATTAACCATTAGAAAAACAATCGCCAAAACCATGAGTAAAAATTTTCTGTCTATACATATGAATCTCTGTACTGCACAATCTACAGTCTGTGCCTGCATTTAAATGCTTTAAAAACTCTTGTACTTAATTTAGTACCCAACTGATAAAACTCATGCCATTTAAGTGAAGTGTATCTGTAGTCTGTCTACAGATTGTGTGCAAAGTTCTTTTACAGTATTAAATAGGAACGATGGCGGACCTAATAATGCGTTCCTGACCCCTAGTAAATACTCTGTTAACTTTTCCAGGTTAAAAGGCAGTTCATTATTGAATTCCGTGCATGTTGATCATCCAGCTCAATTCAGTTTAAATAGTATCTTTGCATCAAGTCTGACGATAGCTCGGATTATTTACGTGTCTGCAACTAAGCACAAGCCAGCGACGCAGTCGGTAAGGGAACCACAGGCTCCATGTGACATAAATCGGACGAAAAATCAATTGGGAAATAAGCAGGCTCAGTAAGAGGGCCAGTTCTGACTAAATGGCAAGATCAAACCAGCAGTTCAAGTCGGGTGTGCGCGCAAAGTCACATTGTACTTCAGAAGTGGTCTGGCTCATGGTGAGTCTTGTCCTGTGTGCCTTGTTATGTAGGAGACAGCGTCTTCACTGCTGATCTGTCTCTGGGGGCTCATCTAGTTGTCCTGGTTTCTCCACTCGACATTCAGTTCTGTCGTAGTGGTCGAGCTTCTAATGATTCTCAGCCACCATCTGGTGCATTACATAGTGTACTGATCTCAGTGTGACTACAGTAACCAATCTGATACTGGATGCAGGACTGGAATCGAGGTGGCTACAGTGACCTCGGATGTAAGAAAAGAGACAGACTAAATATTAGCGTAGAATGTCCGTTCTTCTTAGCTCGAATTACAAAGGTATTTGTGTTTTCATTGGTAAGTGTTGCTGCTTTTCCAGTTGTCCATAATGCTAGAGCGTGAAAAATCTGTTAATCAGATTGTTGAATGTTTGAAACTTTTACTGTGGTTATGAAAAAACAGGTTGCAAGATGGGTCTTTAAGTATTATTTTAATTTGTGGGGGGGTATTTCCCCCCCCCCCCACCCCCCCCCCCCCCCCTTAGTGATTTTAATGATTCTGTACTTTTTTTTTTTCGTTTTATTAATATGCTTTTTTTTTGTGCTAATTTTTCATTTATTTTATTATGTTATTTTTATTGTGGGTTGCTTTAATATTGATTTGAGGCCCAGACAATGTGTTTTACTATATTTTATTTGGGAGAATATTTTTACTTAGCCCTTATGCATTAGTAATTTTTCTTATATTTGATCGTTTACGTGTTCATATCTAGGCTAGAGGGGATATTTTTTTTGTAATCATATGCAAATTTAACTTTCCAATAGTAAATACTTTTTTATATTTTTGTTGTTTTTTTATGTTGTGAATTTAATGTTTTTTTCATTTTTTTTTTTTTGTTTTTATATTTTAATTTTAATTGTCATTAGTCCGCTTTATTTTTAATTTTATGTGGATAGTATCTTTTTCTTATATCAAGTTTTAATTTTATTAATCGCTTTTTTTTTATATTAAGTGTTTTATCTTTATACTATTTTAATTGGTTTAGCTGTTCTCACATTTTTTGTATGTATTTATTTTGTTTTTTAATTTTTAATATATTGTATTATTGGAGGAAATTTCTTAATTACCTTTGGGTAGAACCATGATTTCATCTAAGAGTGGCCAAATTCTTTCATTTGCCAAGTTTCAAAGGTTTTTCTTCATCTGTTGATTTGTTTTTTTGTTGCTATTCGTTGTGTTTTCTGCAGCAGGTTTTTGTGTTGGGAGAAATTAATATTTGAATGCGCCGAGAAAAGCTCGGCCTGGCCATACCGTACCCTAGTGTTTTAATGGGTTTTCTAATGTCCTTTATTAATACGCGTTTTAGGAGACTGTCCTAGGTCTTCACTTTTATGTATTTATTTCTTATTATTTATCCGTATTCTGTTCTTATTATCGATTCAATTGTTTTGCATGACATTTATAGATAGATTATATAGGTATCATCTAATGTTGTTGATTTTGTTATAATTTTAATCAGCTTATTTAATGGCTTTAGATGTTTTATATCTTTTAATGGTGACACAGTAAACCCTCCTTTCTTTGGATTTTATGATTTAATTTTTCTAGTGGCTACAAATGACCTCAATTTTTATAAATTTTTTTTTTTTTACCGTGGGGAATAGAAGTTTTTTACTTATTAATTTTCCCCTAGATTTGATGAATTCTTTTTTTTTATGAGAATTTAAGCAATTTTTTTGATTTTGTGATTTCACCTAGAGTGTCTTTGTTTTCCACAGTTTTTTTTTTTCCTTATATTATTTTTTTTGACTAAAAATCTTGTTTCTATTTATTTTTTTTAATTTTTATTTTGAATGTTATATTTCATCTGTTCTTTTCTTTTAATTTGTTTTGTCTATTTTTGTTTTTTGTTTTTAATACCGTTATTATTTTAATATTATTTTTTTTTAATTTGTTTTTTTATTTTTTTTTTAGGATTTTTAACTGGGTTTTTTATCCTTTTTACACTGTTATTTTATTCATTATCATGTTTGATTTGATATATTTTTTTTTTTTTTATGCAGATATTTTTTTTATAGTTTATCATTTATTTTATTTTTATTATTCTAATCGAATATTTACTGTTTCTATTTATAGCGACTTATGTTTTTTATTATTGACTTTTTTTGTTTCGTTATATTTATCTAATATACGTTTTTAATCTTATTTTTATTTTTATTATTTTAGTGTTTGACTTATGTTATTTTTTGCTATATTTCACTTATATTTTCATTTTTTTTTTTTTTTAGCCTAGCTTGTTCTTAGTAAATTATTATGAGCTGCTTGTTTATTTTTTTAGTTACTCAGGATTTTTTTTTTTTGTTTTTTATAAGATAGATTTTTTTTAGACTGACAGAGTGTGTCCTGCCTCCCGAATACTGTTTAGGTACGTTATTCAAGAGTTTTGCAATATAATCAATAAAATAAGCTTGTTCCAAATACTGAGGGTGCTAAACCACTCAGGGCTTTCTAAGTAATTAGCGTATTTTAAAATCTCTCTGCATGTTTAACATTGGAGCCATTGCAGTGGTTGACCGGGCCTAATATGGTTATATTATTTTTTCTATAAGAACTTAGCTGCGTGCAGTTTTTGTACAATCGGAGTTTGTTACTTTAACAAGCATGCAGACCAACCACCCAATAAAGCTTGCAATAACCTAGGGCCTTCAGGTCATGGATGCATTACTACATTTTCTATCTGCATTTGACATAGCACCCCAGTTTGTAATTGATATATACATTTTTTAAAATAGAAAAATGCAGTTTTTACAAATGCGAGAAACGTGGCTTTCAAGGAAATATTGCTATCCAGAATAGCCCCTAGGTTCCTAACGATGACGAAGAATGCACAAGCATGCATCGAGTCTTAGACAGTGATCTAGGTTTAATTTACATCGCGGAGTTTTACAGGTCCAATCATTAAAACGCTCTGTGGGGTTTTTTTTCAGAATTTAGTGGTAAGCCGAAAATTACTCATCCTTACTCCAGGTTTGTTTTTTTTATATCGACTATGCATTCCGTTTTTCAAATTGGTGTTTCCAGTCCGCAAAGTTATATAGAGCTGAGTGTCAGCATAACAGTGAAGCTAACACAGTGTTTCCTGATGATATTTCCCAGGGTAACATGTTAAGCGTGAAAAGGAACGGCGCTATACTCTGAGCCTTGATACTCCAACTGCACTGTGATCGATATGATTCCTCTCCTAGTTCACTGCTGACAATTGATGTCAGTCAGAATAAGTATGAATGTGAATCCATGCTAATGTACTTCCACTAATGCCAACAAGTTTTCTAGTCTATGCAAACGAATGTTGTGGTCAATAGGGTCGAACGCAGCGCTAAGATCCAGTACACGAATAGAGAGATACAACTACGATCAGATTGATAAGTTGCAGATCATTTGTAACTCTAATGATAGCAGTCTCCGTACGTATGATACGTCTAAAGTGTACCATTATTTTCTCCAATGCATTTTCAGGTGGCAACACAATACATTACAGTAATTGTTTTTGCCACAAAAAGTGTAATTGTCAATCTTTTTAGAATATTATTGGAGTGTTTTTTTAGACAAATACTATTCAGAAATACTGTATTTCATTTAATCAGTAATCAAGTCCAGTAAACAATTGCAGTTAAAAAACAATTAACCTATCCACAGACCCACACACAGTAACACATGTAGACCAACATAGTTAATCCATTTTAATAAATTACCTGATTCATTCAAACAGCTTGAGTTTCTAATGTTATATGTGAGTTTGTTGTGTTTCAGGTTGTGCGCATATACTAACTTTCCTACACTATCTACAGTGTGGCCAACAGTAGTAGAAAACTAAGTAATTTTCCACCCAGTTTAAAAATGGGTTTTTAGAGGTCAGGTATTTTCTATCACTTTTGCTGTAGTGTGTCAGTAAGAAATATTTAGTTTACATTTTCCAACAATTCATTTTGCCAGTAATTGTATAAATCCCCTTTTGATGTTTGTTTGCAACAACACGGAGTCCTGAGAGGAGGCTCACCAGTGCTCCCCACACAGAGATCGATCTCACCATCATCCAGTCTGTCATGAAGAAACAGAATCAAACGGGGGGGGGTGAAACAGACCCAAATCCCGAAAGAAATGTGGCAACGTCTCCAAGATGCGTTCAAGAGACCTACATGCAAAGCCTGCCTGAAAAACTATGCACAAGTGCACCTAGGGCAAAAGCTGCTTTTAAACTCTAAGGCTGTATCAAACCAATGTTGATTTTATTTTAGTTAATATAAGTTTATTTGATAAAGAAAATCTGTTGTATGAACATTATTTTTTGAAAGCATCCTCCTTTTATAGGCATTTTTTACACAAGTGGCGAAAAAATTTTTCACAGTATTGGATGCGTTTGGCAAGTATAGGTGCTTGAAGCCCATCTTGGAGACGTTGCCATAATTCTTCTGGATTTAGTCCTGTCTCAGTTTGTTTCTGTTTTCTTCATTTCATTCCAGACAGACTGGTTTGATGATGAGATCATATCTCTGTGTTGAGCACTGGCTTTGTTGTCCGTCTACCATGTTCAAACAAAAATCTAACTGGCTTATTACAATTCATGGCAAAATTAATGTTTTGGAAGTATAAATTGATAGTAACGCACTACATCAAACTGATAAAATAACTGATCTTAAAACCAGTTTTTTAGATGGTAACATTCTAATGTTTCTAGATCATTTTGGCCACAACTGCATATAAAATGTGTGTTGTCATGGTACTCTAGGTACCAGGAACAGGAAATCCTGCAACAAAGTTTTGACATACTAAAGTATGTTTGTTGTCAGTATATGTATAGAACTGCACGGCGGTTTTAAATGTGCTAAATTGAATGATTAAAGTTTATGGAAATGCTTACAGTCTAAACCTTTTCAGGTTAGTAGTGTTATTAACACCTGAACTGCAATTTTTAATAACACTGAAGACCTTCTAATATACAGACCAATGCTCATCTCCTCTGCTTGTCTTTCTGATTTTAGATAAAGGGATTAGTTTCAATAACTGACCCTTTTTATTTTAGCTGAACGAATTTTCTTCAGAAATGGGAGGTGATAAAGTATTTGGAATTTCTGCCTGATTTTCCCTCATCTGGTGTTGCAACTATACATGAAGACAACAGAATAATGAGCCAACAGAGAGTAAAGGCAACTTATCCTCCAAGCTTTGTGGCTCATTGTGTTTTTATAGTCTAAAAAAATATATTTGCTAAACCCTAAATGAAGATATGTTTTATAAATGTTTATGTAGCTGGAGCTTTGAAGCAATAAAGAAATGCTATCAGTGATAAGTGAAAGACACACACACACACACACACACACACACACACGCATATTACTGCCAGCCACCCAAGTGACATTCAAAGACCACTGTCACCAAAGCAGATGGCTTTTGCTCTCTCAGAGGGCCTGCTCTACTGATGTCACACTAACCACTCACAATGCTGGGGATGACTGGAGCCGGGTCCATGTTTAGAGAGAGGCCCATATGGTAAGTGACAGTGTGTTTGGTGCGTGTCACTAAGGTGCTGTCATTATGGACTGTGATTAGATATTTCACATCCTCCGGGTGTACCGATGATCACCCATCCATAGCTGCTAAACACACCACCTCTTTTGATCTTTTACTCTCTCTCTCCCACCAACCTACACACCCACTCATACTGTATACTTCCAAGGTCACCCCGCTGTCCGCAACAATTTTTGAAGCCTCTTCAAATAATATTTGAAAAAATGGTCCTTGATTTTTCTTTCTTTTCCATACAATTTTTTTTAGCTTATTTTTTAAGCTTGTTTGTTTTGTTTTATTTTTTTAAAACATTTTAAGTCACAGATTGATGCCCTTTGGCAGTTTGCTGAGGCCTTCTTGTCAAGCCCGTCCCCTTTTTGGATCCACTGAATTAAAGGTATAGTTTATCCAAAACTGAAATTCCTTGTCATTATTTGCTTATCTGCATGTTGATCCAAACTCTTTTGGATTTCTCTTATTCAGTTGGAGGAAAAATGTTTTGAAGAATCCTTCAGGCTTTTCCACAATGGCAATTCAAAAAAAAGATGGTTTGTCGAAAACATTCTGGGAGAACTTCACAAAAGCACCATAAATTCAACAAAAAAAAAGCAGGACTCCAAACATTCAGTTTTGTCTCCTTCAAAATAAAGAACAATACAAAACATAACAATTGCATTAAATGAATACTGTGGCTATCATTACCACATGAAATAAATAATATATTATTTATAAATTATAAAAAAAAAAAAAAAAATGTTGATTAATCCACCTGAACCCTAGCACACCCTGTTGAACAAGCCTGCATTATGTGGCCTCACATTTTACTTTTTTCCCTTTGTAAATAAAACACTGCCTATAAAACAACTGTAATGGAAAACTCCATCGGATTCATTCCAATGAGAGAGGCAGAGCGGCCCATCTTTCAAACTATGAGATTAATTCAGGCATGAATTTTAGCTGACTGACACTCTTTTGTAGAGGAAATTGGCTCCTTCCTAAGCCAGGGCCCTTGGAAAACCACACTATACATATTATACCAGTATTCATTCTCTCCTGTGTAACTGAGAGGAAGTGTGTGTAAGAGAGAGTAAAAATCCTTTTAGAGAGAGATACTGAAGACTGTGAAGACAAAAAAGAAATTCCTAATACAATTATAAATCTGTCTATAGAAAATCTAGAAACGCCTTGAACAGACAGACAGGAACCGTCAAATACAGTTCATTTTAAAATAAAACCTGAAGATTGCGAAAGAGAATAGGTGAAAAGTAGAGAGTGAGGGTTGAAGAACCAACTGCATTGTAAGCTCACACTCATGAAGTTCAAAAGCTGATGTTCTTGGCAGGCTTGTGCATTACATGTGACATTATTTACATAAAGGGACTAGGGCTTGCGAGAATTTTAATTATCGATGGTAGCCATAATGAATGATTTCATTTAAGAAAAAAAGCCAATCAAAAGAAACAGTCTCCAAACACAACCTAGGTAGTATTATATATTAATAAGCTCAATGACAAGCTGTCATTGTTCAGCCCTACCTAACGCTTCAGGGGTACAGCAGAGAAGAGGACAGCTTTTGTGTACTCGCTATCACGCTTTAATGTCACGTTTGGATAGAGTCTGAAATGTGTGTTTTTAAAATGTGTGGATGTGGGTGAAAGAAAACACATGTCCCATATTATTAGGATTTGGAAAAGTTTTTGTCTTCACTATGGTTAGTCCTCCACAATGTGATTTTTTCTTTCTAGTAAAATGGAGGGAGGGGGTTGATGTATGGGATTATGACACTTTTTGAGTTTTAAGTTGCCATTGATCATCAATAACTTGGAGTTTCTTCAGATTTTTTTATTTTTTTTAATAAAGGTTTGTAAGTGTGAAGTGGCCTCTAAGAACTTAAATTTTCAGTCCAAATTCTCTGCCTTTGCCTTGCAGTTATAGTTACTTAAATCTTGACTCATTTCAATCCAGTTCCAAACGAATAAAGGGTTTGCACATGAAATGAATGGCATCTATCACAGAAATGACATTAGAAGGCTGAGCATCCAGCCAGGTTTCTACAGAGCCTGCTAATACACAGCAACAAATGAATCAGGCAGAGAAAAAAGGAGCGAGCAGTCATGTTAGCTCTAGATATAAGCCATTGAGAATGTCACTGATAGATACTGCAAATGAATGGAAGAAAGTGATATACACCAAATCCAATAATATTTGTGCCACTTCATTGATAACCAGTGATTGAAGCCCACGATCAGTCACCTAATTACAAGTATTTTGGCAAAATACCTTTTGAAAAAAAAAAAAAAAATTTGCCGAGAAAAGGAAAGTAATGAAATGTTTGTGACATTTTCAGAGAAAGCTCAGTTACTAAATCATTAGAAATAACTGCAGACATAAACAGCGTAAAAGGTCACAGAACATGACATTCTTTTAGATGATGAAGACAATTGAAATCGGCTACACACACTTCGGTTTGCCATTATCACACATTAAGTCACAAAGGTGCTAATGCCAATTGATCGTGCAGCAGCTAATTAGGCATGATTTGAATTGAGCTATGATAATGAAAGGTCAAATGATCCATGTCAGGAGAAAAGAGGTTGCACGAGGGTCGCCAGTCTTTCAAAATGTATGTGAAAGTACATTGAATAAAAATGGCATTGGCTATCAGTTGGGCCAAAATAAGAAAACAGTCCTTTAATTACCTTAATATAAACCTTGAATTGTTTTAAAATATTACAAAATGTACTTCATAGGAAAGAAAATACATTTCCAATATTAAAATGCAGTTAGGATCTATATGTTGAATAATGTAAATATGTTTACATACAGAAATATTTCAATATTTTAATGAAATGTGAATATACATAAATATATAAAATGGTCAAAAATATGAGTGATATAAGTGAAATAAACTTATATTTAGTAAACGCATAGAAATATATTTATGTTGATGTTTGTGTCTAATCTAGAATATTTAGCTGATGTGTCCCCGTGTGTTTCTTGTTGTGGGGCCTTTTATGTTGATACTCTTGTTTTTGGTTCCATTTCTTGTATACTGTTTTTTTTGTAGTCCAATTGTAGTTCAATTCCTGATTGTTTGCCTTTGTTTGTTTTCCACGGATGTTCCTTGTTACCCCTTGTGTATTAAAGTCTTGGTTGCCTTGTGATTCTTTTGTGAGTTGTTTTATATGTTTTTCTGTTTCTCTAGATTTGACTTCCCTGGACTCTTTTTGTTTTCTATCATTAAAAATCTGCATTGAGCTCATGTTTTCTCCTGCTTCCTGTGTTCAGGTTAACATTAGCAATACACTTTTTGTCCATTTTTTGTTTTATTTTGGGTTTTCATAGTCACATGAGAACATGTTTGCCCTGGCAAACTAAATTACGCTCATGGAGCAGAAAAAATAACATTTTGATGTATTTTATTTTCATTTTTACTATTACATTGTTATTTTCAAAAGATATACAGCAACCTGTGCAATGAAATAAAATATATAGTAAATGTCAGTTCTCCTGCCAGCATAAGAATCCCCCATATACGTTCATGCTCTTTTACAGGCGGCTCACTTACCCCTGAGAGAAGGTTTAAAAAAAAAAAAAAGAAAAAAAAAAAAAAAAAAAAAAAAAAAAAAAAAAAAAAACTACGGGCTCACTGAGCCCGCTGCCCTACCTCTGGATATTAAAAAAAAAAAAAACACAACGGTGCGACTATCAAAACAAAACAAACAAAGTACACACAACCCACCACACCCCCACCCCACACACCCCCATAAACAAAAACAAACCCTTCCTGCCTGCGGTATTAACAACGGTGCTATATCTAATACAACCACAATTACTGCAGTGTTATATACGTCTCTCCCTTTGGATCATGTGAGTCACATTCCTAGACTGATTCTATATCAGTATGTTTTGCCAATAGTTATTTTATTGGCGCTGTAGTAACGGCTCACGTTTGTCCCAGATTTCTTATGCAAGCAAACACACCTTCAAGTTAATGAGTGAATACTCATAATACTCATACTCATAATACACACAGAAAATACAGGTTAAACACATCTTCTTGTGCATATTTTCAGGAGCTCTGATTTTATGTACATAATTGAATTATACAGAGACACTTTGAGCAGACTTGTCTTTGAAGGAACCTCTTGACTTCTCTCTGACCTAGAGAAATGTCTCTGCCAGTCACACATGAGGTCCTTTGATAATGCGGTATAACAGATGCATTGTCTATGCTAAAACCTGGGACTGCTGTGATATGAACCGGCCACAGCTGAAACAGCCAAACCCCCTTTCCATCTCCTACAGCCAACCCTTGTCCTGGACTCCCATGTGACCAGGCTAGGAATCAGAGGGCTTCCATTGCCTGGATGTTCTGTTTGCGGTCTCCTTTTTGCCTTTCTCTCTAACCCCTGCCAGCCCTCTCTTCACCCTACCCCAGACAGAGGCATTGGCAGGGCTGCATGCTGTGCCATTCCCTGATGCCCCGTGCTGGGTTAGGCCGCTGCCAGCCTGATTGTTTTCTGCTATTTATTTATGTGTTTGCATGTTTGTGTAGTTTTAGGCTGCATGTGAGCAATGCCTGTGTGTTGCTGTGGCATGCCAAGATGTTACAGTATAAAATACATATAATACAGATGCAGAAAGAATGAGTATTAAGCATTAACCTTCCCTCTAGTCATATGTTTAATCCTTTTACCAACCAGCACGTGACTCATTTTGGAGGATTCCATCAAAGCCTCAGCAAATATTTGCATATCATTATGTTTTTTATGGTCACACAACAAACAGAAAGTTGTGTTTAACCACATCATGCTTTATAGTATTTAGATTTATATATAGTGGACTGCATTTTTTACAATTATCGTACACTAGCATTTCAAAAGTTTTGAGAAGTGTATTCACCAAGATGCATTAATTGAATAAAAATGTTGCAGTAAAGACGTTCTTATGTCAAATAAATTCAGTTCTTTTAAACTGAAATCTACTCATAAATCTTGAAAAAAAAAACAATGCAGTATCAGTTTGCACAAAAAAAAGGCCATTATTGGTTAGTTTTAAGTCTGTTCCTCACACATATCTTCAGAAGAATGGTAAATTGTGCACAAAGAGAACAGTAAAAATATATTTTCGGAGCTGCAGCTCATACACAAAAAATCCCATTTTATGGAAAACAAAATCAATAATGATGACAGAATTTTTCCATTTATTTGAACATTTTAAAGTTTATCCTCATGTAAAGTCATGAAATCCAAGTGACATTTAAAATATAGAACAAAAGTTACATTTTCTAGGTGCAGGATAAAAACTGAGTGCCGCTTCTTTTATGATAGTGGTTGTTAAGGGATGTTGATACAATCTTGAACTTAAGACCAGAACAGCTAACCTTCCTAATGAGATCTTGTAGATGTTCTAAGCTGCGCAGACCAAAGGGGACCAAGTGTGAGGAGAGCAGCGTTGCCTGTCAATAAGGCAAAGTGAGTCTGATCTACTGTGAATTGAGCAAAGCCAAACTGAATTGAGATGAACTTGTTTAAAAGAAAGTAGAAAGAATTTGGTGTTTACAAAAACATGTTTCTGTATGATGGTTGATTTTCCAAAATGCTTACAGTTCATTATTATTAGTTGTTGAAACTCACAAATAATAAACTATTCATCTAAACAAATTTTGCATCAAAACTCTACATGCTTAATTAGAGAGAGATTTATATTTGACTATTATTACATGATAATGTGAATCAGTGAGAGAGTGGCATTGTGAGAGAAAGAGCATTCTAAGAGGATGTAGTAGATATTATTTTGTGGGATGTTGTATTCGAAAACAATGTGGCAGAGTACACAGGAAAGACAAGCAGGAAAGGCAGAGAAACGAGAAGGGACTGAAGGGCAACCGCAGAGTCCTGGTCTGTTGGGACGCCAGAGTTTACAAAGACACCCATTAGATTATGATGCAAAGCTCCTCCAAAGTGACTCAGATCTCCTCCAGTCATAGCAGTGCAGAGGATCTTTGTGCACTCTGTATACCGGCTCATTACGCGCACAACATAGATGGGTCTTAGCTTATCGCTGGCTGAACACATGCAAATGCCAGACACACTATTTTCTCAGGCACCCTACATGTTTTTACTTGCTTTTCCCTGTCTGTTCTTTCTTGTATTTCTGTTTTTAGCAGCAGAAAGCCATCTTTATTGGTCTGGTCCACTGACCTTGCATGATTGCTTTCTCCTTCTCAAAAGGGAATGGGAACCATTTTTTTTTTTTGAACAGAGAAACTTTCTTCACCTTTAAGAGAAAAACGCAGGATTTAAGTGGTGCCTGGTGCAAAGGTGAAAGAATTCTGCAAAGCCCCAGAATGTCTTTTTAAGCCCCAATAATTAGAGACAAGGCCACAATTCAAAATTTAAGATCAGTATGTACTGTAGTTTAGGGAGCCTACTGTAATCACAGCATTACACTCTCATGCATGTAGGGGCTGAGTCTTACAAAGTCTTTTAAGTAGGTTAAGCAGCCTTTACTCACCAGATTGGATTCCTGTTCGGACGGATTAGTCATTTCTGGTTCTGAATGAACTCACAGAAAAATGACTGATGATAGTCTGAGAAGACAGAAAAGAAATGCCATATTTCATCATTTCACAAGCATGTTATATCTGTACACAAGTGTTATCTGTTGGGAATCTTTAAAACAAATGTGTAAGCAGAGAAATCAATAAGGTGAGGTGGACAAATAAAAATCCAGCCCAAATCCAACATACAGGGTATGTATGATCTGAACATTGGGGTATTACTCGAAAACGTCATATCTGTGGGTATCCAACAGAAATCAGATAGACAGTTAAAGGACATTATACTATAGGGCCATTGAATGCTTGAATCTGATTGGCGGACGAACGTTCTGAGGTGTGCAATTATTTCAGGAAAGCACCATGGTGAACGTAGTTTCCAGGTCTTTAGCTCTCTGATGACCGCATTACAGTTCCATATCACTTCGCATAGTTAACTGTAATAATCGGAAATTAGCATACAGTATCCTATACAGCACACAGGACTAACAAAAACAACAACATGACAGTGACGATTTTTCGAAAGTAACTACACATGACATTTCCACTATCTAGGTATTATAACAACACTGTTTAGAGACGCTGCTGCAGAACATTTGTTGAAGGACGGTAAAGAGGTATTCCTAATTCACACAAGCTGTCTCTCTCTCTCTCTCTCTTTCTCTCTTCTCTGTGTGTCCTTCTTGTCTCTCTCGCTCTCTTTCTAATAACTTCATTAATAAACTTGTCATTAGAATGCTATCAATGGCTCAAGCCTCCATTACAGCTTTAAATGAGGTTTGTGGAACCAGCAAAAGAGGCGTTGGATGAGATGGCAGAAGAAATTATTATGCCTCTACTCAATTGCGATTTAGCAGTACAAAACCGGACAATCCCTTTAAATATATCATCTGATCGATTTTCTGAGGTGTGGTAACCGTAGTAATAGTAGCGGAATAATTGACGGTCCGTTATTGTAATTTGTTTTTTTTTTCTTTTTGAATTATTAGAAAAATAATGCACCACCTCAGGTTCGTAATGTGGCCAAACGATGCAAAGCCAAGAGTTATTTTTCTAATACTTCAACAGCCCGTCATCATTATATTCCATAAGTAAATGCTGTCGATTAACCTACTAATACATAAAAATAGCTTTAATAAACACATACTAAAGTCCCCTACCATTCAAAAGTTTAGGATCTTGTCATTACACTTTTTTATTGAAAGGTGTCCTCTTATTTAATCAATAAATTGCATAGATGGAAATTGTACATTGTGAAATATAATTTCAATTTTATAATTACAAATTATTCAATTACAGCTGTTTTTCTATTTCAGTTATATCTTTAAAAAAAATTATAATAATATATAAGATAGAATTAATAAAAAAGTAAAAGTAAAATTGATAAAATTAAGTAATTTTATTCCTGCAAATATGCATTATACTCCAGCCTGTAGATTTGGTGCTCATATATTAGAACACATTTCTTACAATCCTAATATATCTTATAACTTAATATATTATAAAAATGTTTTACCCAAAACATTTTTTTTTTTTTTTAAGAAGTCTTCAATGTAACTTTTGGTCAATGTATTGTATCCTTGCTGAATGAAAGTATTAATTTATTTAAAAAAATAAAATAAAATAAAAACTTTTAACTGATTCCCAACCCTTTGAAGGTTATTATTTGATTAGTATTATTAGATTATTATTATTGAGCTATTATTATTATGCTTATTAATTTGATTTAAAATATTCTACAGTCTCTACTGAAACCTGGACATAACCTGGACCAAAGACTCTACTAATTCATTATATACCTATTTATTGAGACAAATTGTTTCATGCGGAAAACACAACTACGTTTTCAGACTGCTGTATATGATCTCCTCTCTCCACAAACCATATGTGCCGTCTGAGGGGTCTCTGGTAACGGTAGAGAGAGAAAAATCTGGGTGTGGAATTTGTGTAAGGAGCAGGGCTGGGTGGACGGACATGTGCAGGAGTGAGTTTATTTTGTATATGACAATGAACATCTGGGTTCCACTATAAAAAAATAATAATCATTTTTTCTACACTCAGCTCTACTATTACCCCAGTCAAAAAAACTTCTATAAATATATATGGCGGATCTGTTCTGCTGCATTTCTCTTCAGATTCCAATGTAGATTCGAGGGCACATTTTATACACTGCACATGGCTTGCCCTGCAAGCACGCCTCAACCAGCTTTTGTAGCGTGATAGCACGTCCATGCTATAACCCAGAGCTTGTATACATGTCCCCCTGGACACTTCAACTAGTGTCTGCTGTTGCCATTTCTAATTCTTCTCTAAATAGTACTTACTCTGGTACAAACCTAATGGAGATATTCCTGCCTATTATACTTTAAAATGTATGTAGCAAAGACATGGAAATCATTTATGAACATTGTTGTCAGTAGTAGGCAAGGCTTAGCAAGAACGAAGAAACGCGTGGTGACCACACCTCCTCTTAGGTAAAAGTTATGGTGCCCAAGGCCAACATTAATTGTATTCAGGGTTTATATTATAAGTATATATATAAATATAGCATGGCACTATACTAATACTAATATATTATATACTGAAGGCAAAAAAAATACTCAAAAGTATTGTAATGATACTATGATTTACAAATAAAACTGAATTTAGCCATGACCTATGATTCTCTGCAGAACTGGATAGTGTTTGTATTACTAATTACATTTTTTTCTGAACACTAAGTTTGACCACAGACACACAACAATATATACAATTTGAATCTGTAATAATACCATATGTATGCAGGTTATCAAAAAATAGAGTTTTTACATAAAATAGCGTGATAATGCTATTATGAAGAAATTAAATACCAATTGTCATCTTGGTTTATATTTATAGCCAGAAAAGATTCATTGTTTTTTGTATTTCTCATTTTTTTTTTTGTTTTGTGTCACTTTGGATAAAGGTGTCTGCTAACTGAATTAAATGTAAATACTGAGCAAGGTTTCTCGCATAACTTCAATATGCAGCATATGTTCACAGAGTCCACGTACATTCAAGTAAATATTATTTAACGATGCTGTGTAGCATTTACAATGAGTCCTCATGTAGTGTGTCTGGGATTAGATTGTGTAGAGAAATAAAAGAAAACAAAATCTAACTTTTTTGTGACCAGTTTTTTTTATATGTACTAAAATTTTTTACATTTACATCACTTAAGAATATTTGCAAAGTTATGTTTGATTTTTAACTTAATTATTTAATTATGTAAAGAAATGGGATTGTTTTAAGTGGTTACAGGCGGTGGGCGTACCCTGATCCATTTGAGTTGTATATAGGAAATAATCTATTCATGCTGCACCCAAGCCTGGCGTGTGTTAAGTCCGTTCCCACATGGCCTTTTATGTGGCCAGAGTTACATGGTTGCAGACTTTCATGCACTCATACACACTCATATTTTTCCATGCATAATGAGTACAATGGAGGCGCAACTGCGAGTATCACACGACAGGCAGACGTGATTCACTCCAACACATACACATCATACTCACCTGGTCGTAAATTCACAATGGCTCTCTCCTTGTACGGTTGTAGCAGGAAGGCCGTGTGCCTGTGCTGTCCTCAAGCAATTTGCCAAAAGGTTTTCACACTGCCCTTCACAGCTCACTTGGTCAAGTGCCCTATATTGCAATTGGAAATTGGCAACATGTATAACATGCTGGTCAGGAATGACACCTGTTAGTACTACATTATGCACGCATGATCCTTCTGCATTAAAGTATGCACATATACACCAAACAAGCATAAAGTTCACTGCCTGCCATGTAAATGCAAATGGTGCACAATGGAACCACATGTACATATTATGGAACAATAATTCCCCAGCGACCCACGTTTAGCAAAGCAAAAGTCACTGAGGCAAGTGCAGTAATTCCAAAATACTCCTCTTGAGAGTGAATTAGCATTTTGCCCCCATGGGCATGGGGGCAAACGAATGATGGATGGAAAAGAGGGAGCAGGAGAGGAAAAGAATAAAAATGGTCAGAGGACTAGCCTTTCGGATTTCTCCTGACCAGCAGCGCTCCAGTATCACTCCAAGGTTCTTTTCCAACGTCAGCTGCCATTGAAGGCTTATGGTGCCATCAACATCAATTCCCCTGGACAGACTAAAAGGCAGATGAACTAGCAATGCAGCTGTGATTCCAAAGTATGGCATTGTTTTTGCCTTTTTTTTCTTCCTGTCTTCTGGCTCATTTTTTTTGTAGCTCATGATGCCCAAGAGGTGTGTTGGTGACCAGAGACCATATTTGGTTTCACGGTCATCTCCAGACTTATTAGAAGGATAGTGATGGGCACTGTACAATAGGTTGGCGGTACTGATTTGTAAGAGATAATGTACAGTCAGCTCAGTTTTTTTTTGCAGCCAAAATAAACCCTGATATGGTGAATCAGGACCAGACGACGAAGAAGCATTATAAAGTATCTCCATGTCAGGGTTGTGATATCTGTCAGTGTTTATTGTGGAATAATGACTCAACTGAACGTTCTACACACAGATGAAACAAATGTAGATATTTAAACAGGGGGTGGAAATACTATTACTTATCACAAGTTATCGGTTGTTTATTTTAAGACTGTTTCATCAAATCACGTTGTTTACTATGGTTATTCAGTTGTGATTATGTTCAGGTGTGGTCTTGTTATCACTGGGATACTAGATGAGTTGTGGATGTTGTGTTTCTCTTGTCCATGTCTTACGTCAATCATGTTTTGGATTGATTTGTTGACTTGTTTGCCTGTATCTGGATAGACCTTCCTGGATTTATTTTATGTGTTTATATACACTTTAAAAACGTGCTGGTTTAAATACCCCCGGTGGGTGCGCGGTGATTTAATATTTTATGTACAAAATGTGGGTCAAAACAACCCAATTGCTGGCTTTGTCCATATTTTACCCAGCACTGGTTGTGTATTTAAACCCAGAATTTTTTACACAGAGTGACCTTCATTCATCGTCTTGTGTGTGTACACCAACATCGCGTATTATTAATGCTTGGTGTGGTGTTGGTGTTTTGTTTTTTTTTTGTTTTTTAAGTTGACACAGCTTGAAGTTTCTGAATGTGTTTCATTCAAAGTATAAAGATGACAAATGAGTCAGTTACAAACACAGCCCAGTGATGGTCTAACGTTTCAAATTAAGATGAACATTTATGTTTTGTTTTGTCAGGACAAGAAATTGTTATTTATTTAATTAAATTTAATGATTGTTTGTTTTTGGTTGTGTTTTTTTTTTTTGTATATTTTTAATGGCTTAAATTATCGCATCTTTGGATATGGTTGTATAAACCAATTAAAATAGATGACGTTTGATTGTCAAAATAAGATTACAATTACAAGAGGGTCTATGCGTTGCTAAAATATCCATTATTTTTGTGTATTGGTGTGATGAAATGTGTTATGCAGTTTAAGGTTAAAAAAAAACATGTGTATGGTGCCACATACTGTACATTATTGTTTTTCCTCTATGCCCTGCCTTCTGAAACGCGTAAATTTTTACAAAGCTCATCATTCTGAAAAGCAAGGTATGCTCTGATTCGCCAGCCATCCAGTGCACTGTGAGTGGCTGAATACCACAAGCATGTGACAGAAAATGTTACGCCCCTTAACATACTGTGATGCTGTGTCCTGGAGTGCCAAGACAAAAACATTAAAACCCATTACAAACGAGGCAGTTGTTCCCTCCAGTGGAGACATAATTATGGATAATAATGACGTATACTGTCTTTTTACGCGTTGCGTTGCATTGCGCCGCATAAACATAAAACCATGTCTGCATTTGTGTTTGGAGAAATGACAAACAACAAGTGCTACTCTACACTGCTCAAAACTCGTGTTTGAATCATCATTGGCAAATTCTTTTAATATGAAAATGTACTTAAAGACTGTGAGTCAGAACAGCTGGCTTTGTAGTCTACTCTCCCAGGATCAGGAAACAGTCCTCCATCAAAATACCTACTCACATTGAATATTTGGCGGAATTGTTCTGGAACAGTGCCCCTGTAAATACAAACTTCACCACTGATGTATAGTTGTGTCCTCTTTTGGTCAGGGCCAAATCAAAGTATTTTTGCTTTAGCAAAAACTAAACACTAAAGCGTCTCTTAACATTGGAGACAGCGGTGGCAGCAATCCAATAAAGGTACGCCTTCTGTCTTTGCGTAAAAAAACATTGTGTGTATTTTTGCTTATGCGAAATCTTCCACACAGTGACATAGACATGAGGGGAAGTGTTTAAACGAGGTCGTTTAGAGAGCGTGGACCATGTCTAAAACTTTATTTAAAGAATGTATACTTTGGGTTTTGAGACTTGAGGTCTTTGCATCTTTAGTGATTTATTCACTAACAGCTTTGTAACACTCCAAAGAGAAAGAAAACTTGACATTGCATCATATGACCCCTTTAAAAAACATGAATCTTCTGTTACCAAAAACTTCTGTTCCAAAACTGTAGAAAAGATGTTTCCAAATCAAATATAAACATACTTTAATTTACTAAATGTATAGATAGAATTCCTTAACTGCACAAACAAAAAGATAGCTGAATTAAATTGAGTGGAAAAACAATACAGTGTAAATACAGTGTATACATATATACTTATACATTACAAATATAGTGTAATAAGACAGTTAATATTAATCACAGTGATATATTATTAATACATTTTTCTGAGGTTGTTTTTTTTCAATTACTCTCAATAACTTTGACCAAAGAGCCCACCAGTTGAGTTTTGACGTTGAAAGAGAGGGGATAGAAGTAGAGCCATTTCTGTGTAACCTGTATGACCAATGGAAAATTCCAGTGTTCAGAAAGCCACGTCAATAATATTTATTGGTTTAAAAGTGGTCATCTTTTTTATTTGTTCAGAAATTATGGGTGCCATGCACACTTAAGTGCCTTGCTCTCTCTATCTCTCTTCCTTAGTATTTTTGGGTAAAACGCTATCATTTTCAAACAAATTGTGCTGCAGTTCTTAAAATTAAAAGATCAGAAAAGTACTTTTTAAACAGTGGTTGCCCACCTTGCTTGTTTGTAAAATTCCAAAAGGTGTGAGTTGTGGTCAATATACTTTTTTCGATTTTGATGGCGTCTGAATGGTGTTAATTAAAGGGTCATAGTTCCATTACATTATTAGACTGTAGCTCAAACAGTGGAGCATGGTGTTAGCAATGCCAGAGGTCATGGGTTTGATTCCCAGGAAATACACTGCGCAAAACAATAACCCTTAAACACACTGTAAGTTGCTTTGGGTGCAAAGCATCTGCCAATTGCATATAGGTAAATTACAGTTGCCGATATTATGACTCCTTCAACGATGATGATGATGAATTTGATTATGTGAGTTGTTCACTGTAATTAATAATAAAAGGATTTTCTGAATGAAGACTATCGTTACTCCAAGCCAGCATAACACACCATAGAAAAAAATATGGGCCTTGGAAATAACTACAGTGTTTTGTTGCTATTTTTGAACTAGCATCTAACATAAGCCGTCAGTGGCCCTATAGTCACTTAGCAATCCATTTTGTAATCATTTTGTTTTTTTTTGAAGTTTGGTCAGTTGTTTTTATGTAGGTGTTGGAGAAGGTACTGTCAACCAGGGAGTAAGCTAAGCAGAAAATAATGACATCAGTGGACTTTCTACAAACGATTTTATGCCCTGTAATTCGCACAGTTTAAAATAGCATAAACATAACAAGGACATGAGATGGATAGGGCCCTATTATCCTATCCATAGCATGCCACAATTTTCTACACATCATGAGGCTGAAAATGTCTAGTGCCGGAAGAAATGTCCGCCAAGTAAACATCAACCAGCAATATCAAGTTTATTACAAATAACAATACACATTTGATGCAATAAAAGATTTTATATACTTATAGATTTTATAATATAGATCTTTGTAAATTATAGTTTTGCGAAATGTCAGATGCCATAGCTTGCCTTGTAAATCCTTTTTATAGAGTTTGACAAACTGTCAAAAGGATCTTGTCTAAACTGACCATGCCATTTAAATCTCAGCTGGTGGTGAATGTATGAACCTCTACATGAAGATCAAGATTTTTTTTTTCCTTTCTCAGAATATGTCCATTCTCCCAGAAAATATAGATAACCGCAATAAGCAACAGCACCTAAAAAAACCAACTGTGCCTTGGAAATAAAGTAGAGAGAGAAAATCTCAATGTATTGTCTCATCATTTTTAGGAACCTTTCAATGGATGTTTTAAAGAGAACTTCCAATCTTTTGTACCATTTACTAAAAAGGTAACAAAAGGTAAAGATTCCAGCTTGAGAAGAGAAACGTAAAAAAGGGGTGCGGCCACCAAGAGATGAGAAAAGAGGCTAAAATAAACTGTTCCGAGGTTAACAAAGACAGAAGGAAAAATACAAGGGACTGGGGTGTGTAAGAAACAAAACAGCTTTTAAAAGGCAATTTGAAATTTATCCCATTAAGCCAGTGACAGGAACCGACAAAAAGTTGGAACAACTGGGATTTGTTCGGAATCTTATTTGTCACACTTCAAGAGAAAAGGTCATGTAATAACCCTTCTCGACAACATAATCACACTACAGCAAGCCAACGGGTGTGTTGGTGTTTTTAGCACTGACACTTGGTAACAAATGGATGACAAGGCCCATTGATTTATATATATTATTATGATCATTATTGTTGCCTGTAACTTTTTGGTTTTCACACTTTTACATTAGTATCGATGCTATAGTGTAATTAATAAACACAGAGTGTACAGTATTGAGATTAGTACCAATATGTAATTATGTCATGTGAAATAGCATGCTAACAGTAGGTACTGTATCATCCTGTCACTGGGTAAACCAACTGATGTTATAATTAATGGCTATTAATGTGTATACATGGACACTGATAATATACATTTTCTTATTTTATATTATTATTAATATAACATAATTAATTTGAACTATTAGTCACTTTTGTCATTGCTCCCATCAGTTACACTTACTGTTTTTCAGGTTGTCCCTTTGAATACAGTGGAAATAACAGCTGAATAGAATGAACTAATATTAACGACAACATGTACTTGTTACTGTGAAAAGGTTTTGGTTTAGGGTTATACATAATGTATGTTATTACTATAGGTGAAGCTACATTCAACTTGTGCACTTAAAATTAAGTGTTAACCGCTTTTCTCAACGAAAAGGCCTGAATCCTGTAAGGCTATAATAAACGTCCTTCTAGTGCAGTGGGGGGCTTTAGCTAGATTCCTCTATGCATCCTTAAATGGTCTAGTAAGTGAGCGTGCCATGCCTAAATGTTTACACTCCCACAGTCATGACACAAATTAATTGTTAGAAAATATATATTATAACTTTTTTGTGGTTTAGACCAAACCTAACAAACCTAGTTGGTTTTTTTAGTTTGTTTATTCTTTCCTCTTATTAAAGAATAGCAGAGTCCCACACCACATCTGTACCAATAAGGTACAAGAGAAAGATATCGTTGGATTCACTTTTAGAACGATTTTTCCAGCTGACGAACGATGCAGACATTGACATCCAATCAGAATTCATCCTGCTATAACGAGCACGAGTTTAAAGCGACAGACGAGCGTGCATCGTCTGCTGGTGTGGACGCTATTATAGTTACCATTCTTGGTGTGAAAGGGCATAATCCTACCCCATACTTAAACTTAACAAATATCTTATTAACTATTAATAGGCAGCAGATTGAAATTGACCTATCGGTGGGCCCCTCCCCTCGACCGCAGATGAGTCAATAGCAGTCGAGTCAATGTACAGAACTCTACAGAAACATTGGTTTGATGGTGTTTATGCTACAAAAATGGTAAAATTATGTGCCTGGGGTACTTGTAAAACTGATTCCAGGTACCCTGAGAGGATAGGCAATGGAATTTGGAATTAATTTTATTATTCAACGTTTATTTTCTGGTTGTCATAATCTCATTAAGTTACCATTTACATCTGCTCAAGCAGAAAGTTAATGTCATCATCTTGTACTTCAGCAAGGGATCTCTGGCTAAAACTAGCTAACCTAAACCGCTAAACTGATCTCACATCATACAAACTGTTCTCACATCATGTACAGTGCAGGTCAAAAACACATAAACAAAGGTCTACATTTCAGTGCCTCTCCATATTAAACTGGTTAAATGTAAATGAATTTAATGTGCCCTGTGGTACATGAACAGTGCTGATCCTGGATGTTGTCATCTGTGATCGTGACAACCGTAACATGAGGCTTCTCCCACTTTCATTGTGATTAATCCAAATTAATCTTGTTACCCATCAGTATTTATTTTAAAAAGACTTTATATATCCCTGTCAGCATACTTAATGCTCCTCGACAAGAGATGATCCGTTTGTGTCCAAAATTGATCACAACACATCTTGGACAAGAAGTTTTCACACTGAGGACAGCTGTCATTGTCATCAAGTTGAGCCAGGGGTTACGTATGGTCAATTAGGAGCCTTACATTGAAGGCAAAGTCATAGTACAGTTGCCCCAGAAAGTAAGAATTGGGCACCCAGAAAACTGAAAAAAAATCTTAATCTTGTGACTAGTTCTCGACAGCCCGTGACTATAATATTAGCATAGTACGTTTTTCCTGGCAATACATAATAAATTAGAGACGCCCTTCAGTCTATTTGTTGCAAAATTGGAATGTGTGGGTAAAAGGAATTGCGGTTGATCGGTAAGGCACAAAAGGATTACACTTATATGCATCCTTCAAAATAAGCTGAATATAGGAAAGGTTAAACAAAAGAGCGCTGTCTAGTACCATGGACTCACTTCAAATTGATGCAGCGCGCAGAGTATCTGACCGTGACGACTTGTACAGTCAGTGCGCAGCAATACCAATTGCAAACCAACGCCTTTACCTGACAGGAGTCAGCCAGCATTCCAATTTGAAAAGCACCCTTGGAGGTCGTGCAGGTACCCTGCTCATCAAACTCCCTCGCATCCCCCTGCTTGTTTTTTATTTTTATGTCAGTAATATGCATTTCAAGGTTGTAATTTTCTCCACATTCACCAAACTCAAAAATAAACATTGCTTTGGTGTCTTAAAGAGGTTCAAATGGGTGGGGGGGCGAGGTCCACAACCCCTTGGTGTTTCATGAGGGGAAAAGTATACTTTAAATGCTAAATAATTTTGCAGACACGCCGCTATGGGTGCTAAGGAATATGAATCATTTTAAAATAAAAAACAATCAAAAATAATCACATACTAATAAAGTTCAAGAAAAATAGGGTCAGCATGACAGACAAAAAAAGTTTGAGTCAAAAGTTTACAGTACTAAATATGATCTGCAGCTTTCTGTTGAGGATCTCTAAACCTATAACTGACGAAGCTGAAAGCATGTCATGCATGTATCTCTGTCTTTTTTTTTTTTCCATTATTCTGCATTCATGGAATTAAGAATTGCAGGAAAACAATTGTTGTTTGACTGTCAGCGCTGCCACTAGTTTTGCTGACCAGATATTTAGGTGATTATCAAGCACCATTTCAGTAGACTGTGTGTGTACAATGGCCATAGTTGTGGCGTTCCACTATAGCCAACTCGAAAAGACAACTCAGTTTTTAGTTTGGGATGATCACTTTTACCCACTTTTAGCATGAGAAATTTGCACCTGGCCGGCCTTGGCATGTTCAGATAGTCTGTCATACCTCAATACGATTAAGTAATGAAAGAGCATCGGTGTACATGTGCTAAATGAGCTGCGCTTGGACAATTTCTCCTATGGATTCCCTGTCAACAGACTGCAAAGCCCCATTTTGTCAGCAAATCAATGTGCTTTCTGCCGAAATAAAAAAGGGGTTACAACACAAACAATCAGCAGCATGTAATAAACTGAATTAAGAATGCAAGTTGTGGCGTCTGGTGTAGTGCTTGTGTGAGATGTACTGTAATTGGGTCTTTTGTCCTCTTTAAAGACCTTGCATAGACAAAAAATGTTGGTTTTCAGGGGAGTGTAAGCACCATGTCATCATATGTATACTATGTGTATCTGTTTTGCAATTAACGCAAAATAACTTTTATGATTGAGACTGGAAGGGGCACGATCGCTTAAACTGGATAGCATGACAAAAAACAATACTCACATTTTAGATGTAACTCACCATATGTGTCAACTTTGAAAAAAAAAAGTGGATTTAATCCGGTGTCCATACTAATCAATTACAGTAAAATACGTAAACAAAACTTTTTTTCACATAACTTCCACAACCAATATAGTCTCAAAGTGATATTACGTGGTTATCACTGAATTACAAGATTATGACTAGCTAGCTATTATGAACTTGTTAGCAAAAGAATAGGCAAATTAACAGAAAAATCGATATGTATTAGATTCTTCTTGAGTAAAGCAGGCCAAGAAAAAGTCCACTCCTTCAGCTCCCATTTGTAAACACCACTAGAATTGAAACAGTTCACCAAATCCTCCAACATAACCCTAACATCTACTAATCTATACACGTTCTCCCTCTTCTTGTTCAAAACACACCCACACACAACATTTCCCCTATCAGTGCTGGGAAGACATACATTTTCTTTAATGTCAAAGAGCAAAAATTACTTTTAAGTATTTGAGTTGGTTCACATTGTTGCCTAACTCTAACATAAATCGAGTAGATTTGCACATTTTAGAGAATGATATTAATCAAAAGCAATAAAAAAAAGTTTTAGAAGAGAAACACAGTTTTGTTCTTGTAGATGACAAAATAATGGTTTTGAGTAACCCGATCCGGACCAATCTGGTTGGTTTTCAGTGCCATATAGCTATTAGCCTAATAAAAAAAATTAACATCCTTTGAATAAAATAAAGCTTTATTTTAAGTGTTTTCATATTGTGTCTTTCTGAAATAAAAAATCTTATTGGTTTCCACTGAGGTTTCTCTAGTGGACTTCGTATAAATTAAAGCTTATGTCTCAAGATGTACTAGTGGGGTGCCCAAGTTAAGAAAAAAATACAAAATATGAACTTTTCCTTTTGGGCAAAATGGTTGGCTGTTATGACTCTGTCCTTAATTAAAACAATATTATCTTTATAGAAGATAATCGTTGAGGACTCTCTGAGCCTATTCATGGCCAGAGTGGAGCAAGAGTGTGTTTAGTGCATTTAAATTTGTGTTGATCTCTCTCTCTCTCTCTCTCTCCTCCTCTATCTCTCTCTCCTCTCTCTAGATCTCTCCTCTCTCTCTCTCCCTCTCTCTCTCTTTCTCTCTAGCATCTGCTCTGTTACTTTGGCTCACCCTCCCTAAACTCCTGCTCAGACCATCTACTCATCCACAGCCCTCTCACCAGGGGTGGGATAGAGATGTACCAAACTCATCGCTCGACCTCCACCCCCCTCCTGCATGTTTCGGTCAGGCCCTTCAGCGCTGCCCGGTCCTCCTGAGAGAGTTTTGCTGTGCCGATGCAAAACCACTGCCCAAAAATGCACCCATCTCCACTTCCCTCCTGTTAAGAAGAACACAAATTAGCATGTGACCCCACCAGACTCCGTGAAATTCCCTCACCCTCAATACCAATTAACACGTCAACACATATCACAGCAGAAACACTATTTCTGAGAAGAAGGTTGATAATGGGTTCTTCTTTCACTTCAAGATGCAACTCTCCTTTTCGCCTATTTTGGCAAACGGCTAAGTTAACACCAGGTTTAGCTTGACAAATAATGAAGTATCATTTTTTTTCTATTCCCACCAAAGTAAAATGTGTAGTTAGGTGTCAATTCTGTATCTCTCATTTGACGAAAGAACACTAACTATAACAGATGACAATGAATGATATCCAATTAAACTTTACTTCCACCTTAAGGTAATTACTGATATGCATATATAGTCTAATATGCCTATTAATTATGCTTGCTTGCAAGGGAATAATTTAACATTGTAATAATTAGGCACATTTTAATGTAGTGAGATTATGTAATACATAATGAGGTGTACCACTTTTATTCACTTAGAAATATGAAGATATTTGACAATAGCTTTGAAAATCACCATGGAAAAAGATCACACACCATTACACATTCACATAATTCAAATCAAATAAAATATGTAGTCATTATGTCACCGTATGGGGAATTGTTTTCTTATCTCTTTACTTTATACTGAATAAATATTTTTCAAAATGTCCTGTGTCACTCCATTCAAATCTTTATTGTCTTTTACTCATTCTCACCTCTTCAGCAAACGTCACACTACCACTGCAGCGTCAATTAAGTCAAGGGGAAACTTTTCTAGCACGTTGTCAAAGTTTTCCTCTGACAGATATTTTCACTTCCTTCTTACATATGATTTCAATCTGCTGAACAAGCCATGGAGAAAATGGTGTCCATGCGGTAGAATAAAAATATCTCTGAATTCTGTTTCTAAGCCAACCTGTATACATTTAAAAAGTTTCACATTTTCGTGTTATGGAATACATCAGTGAAATTCCAACTTAGTGTAATACAAACTCTGGACACCTGTGAGAGTGCAAGTTTTAAGGAACTTTAAAGTTTTTCTATGGGGACATTTTTTTCAGGAGTTTAGTTGTTCAAATCACAGGGGAAAAACACAGGTATTTGATGAACTCACAAAGTCTGGCTGACTTTGATGCAGTGTGTCGCTTTGGCTACGGTGGAGCTGCAGTCTCATGGGAAGTTTTGCTGAAGCTAAACAAGGGGAATGCGTGTTGAACATGCTCACGGCTTTGGACAGTTGACAGCTGGTGGAAATAAGCAAAACAACCCACTTCAATAGGACCGGAGAACATTCCAACACACTTTTCTTCAGATCCTGCCATGTTTGCCTTGTTCCTGTCTTTTATAGAGTTTGTGTGCTCAGAGCGATTGAGATGTAGGTGCAGGGTGGGGGGGGGCTGTAAAGGATCCAAGAACCCCAAAGAACAGACTGGGATTGGAAGCTTCAGGTGGCCTTGGAGAGGATCAGAGCGAGGAGAATGAAAAAAAGAACCAGAGGGAGCAAAATATCTCAAGTGTTTTTTCATCATTTTTAAAAAATACTTACTCAGGAGTTAGAGAGATGATAAAAGCAGTTTTGAAATATTCATTTTATCCCGTAAAAAGTGTGGTAGTGAGAATAAATACTGGTCCAAGATTTGCGAGGGAAGTGCAAGAAGGTCTGAAATACCAGGAGAGTGCTGGTCTGTTAGCTTTGCCATTCATCTCAAAGACAGGTTGCTCGGCTTGCCGCAGGTATTCTACCACTGTGCTCAGGGGTGTTCAGCAGTCCAGATAATTCTAGGCACCATCACATCATTTAAAACATACACTCCGTCTCAATTTAATGAAATTTGTGCAATTTTATATGTTGTCTGCAAACCATTTAAATTTTGCCAGAATACACACGTCGCCGTCGTAACACTTTATTTTAAGGTTTAATAAACCCTTCAACTATTAAATTTTGCCTCAATATACTCCTAATTTGCCGCTTATTAACTAGTTAGTTAAGGTAGTTGTTAGGTTTATTTGGTTGGTTTAGGGTAGGATTAGAGAATAGAATATGGTCATAGAAAATAATGCCTGCTTTAGTCACTACTAATCATGGCCGCAATATGTTAATAATAGGCATACTAATAACGACAGCTTCAGTGAAAATAGTGAGAATTGGCCTTTGTTACCAACAATGCTCTCCAATGTGCACTCAATGGCGAAAGATTGTTCATTTGCAGCCATGAGGTGCCAGTTATCATTTGTTATACATCACAGTCCTCTTCATAAAAAAGCGTATCTATGTATCATTTTAAAGACTAATGGACTGTTAGGTTTCTTAATACCAATTTATAATACAATGTTGTTTTAATCTCTTATCAATTAAATTGAGCATTACAACTTTCTGATAATAAAAGAGGTTTAAGACCTAAAAATGAATTGCTGGATGACTCAGACCTTCCTGTCATGTGGTGTCTGATCTCAGAAATGAGTGAAATAGAGGCTGTCTCTGGACATGTAATCCAGGGTCAATGTTATTACCGCCGTCCCCCCCCATGCTTCATGAAATCCTGAGGTCCACACTGGGCAACTTTTCCCTCTCCTTCCCTTTTCCACAAAGGAAAAACACGGCACACCAACAGTGCAATGGAGAAAATAGCTACAAAGTTTTATTGAATGATTTTTAATTGGTTTGATGTCAAATTTAGATTAATTTTCATACCCCAGTGTCTTTGAATCTTGGTATAGTTTGATGCAAAACTGCCTGTCAGAGAAAATCATATTCCCAACACTTTTTAAAAATAAAAGTTCATTATTGGTATTATCACCGGTTCCATGAAAAACTTTTAACATTCATGAAACCTTCCCATTGCACAAAAAAAGTTCTTTACAGTGGAAAAATTTATTTTACACTCTGAAAAAAAAAAATATTGTAAGAACTCTTCAATGAAAGGAATTCAAATGATACTTCTATGACATCGCTCTGAAAACCTTTTTTTAAGTGTGAGAATATTCATTTTAACTCACTTTTGACAAGGGGTAGTTGCTGCATTTAGCATTTGCCTTTGTAGAGTTTAGACTTGATGAGAGAGAGACTGCTTTTGAGTGATGAATCTTCAATCAGTTTAATCCAGAAAAATCATGGGTATGCAGGTTGATTTGTAGGGCGCTAGTGAAACACTTCTGTCAAATCACCATTAATTGAAGCAGAACACATGGCACAACATCCCTGACCTGCTGCTATTTATTTATTTGCATTGTTTAAACACACCACAATGACACTTATAAATGAGTCTATATAATTCCAGACACACTCTGGGGTGAATTCACTGAACAGTATTTCAGTGCAAATAGTGTTTGTGTCGTGATATACGCATGAAAACGATTTGCCTGCAGCAATTATTGTGGTGCATCTATCCACCTTATTTCGCAACGAGGAAGTAAGCTATTTTCTGTGAATGAGCGAGACTTCCAATTCATTAGCTGCTATAGGTAAATAACTAGCAGAATAACAAAATGCAGTAAACAGTAAAACTATCTGTGCTACAAACCAAGTGTTTATGATTACAATGATAAATTAGAATATCAAGCAGCATTACGGACTGGTTTTTTGTACAGGTAAATAACTGGAAGCAGATGACACTGGAACCCTTTTACATTGAAGCTATTAAGGCAGCATCCGCTCTCACATGAAAAAATAAGTTGGGTAAAAAAAGAGATGATTGCGTACATTAAAAAAATTATAATCGGTTTCTCACTTTAAGTTAAGGTGTCCTTGTTACAGTGTAATTATACATTTAAGTACTGAGTAATTTTAATTAACTACATATGTTTACTATATGGTTAAGGTTAGGGTTAGGGTTTGGTTTAGGGTTACTTGCATGTAATTATGCATAATTTATTGTTATTATAATAGTAAGTACATGTAACGTGTGTAAGAAGGACACTGTAAAATAAAGTGTTACCTAATCATCAAATACTTATTCATGCCTCTAACAGAAGTGATTCCAATGTTTGCCATTAAAGACAACATACTGACACACAAGGACTGACTTGCAAGGCAATTTAAATTTAGTTCAGAGCCAATTTTTTGGGTACACTTGCACCATTACCTATTTGCAAAATGCCTTTAGTAAATCAAGTCACAATACCACATAAAAAAAACTCTCTCCACGCACACAATTTATTCTTAGCAAATTCCCCCTCTGAGTTTGAAGTCGAGACCCTGTTCAGCATCTGTGCAGAGTGACACAAATTCACAACTTAATTTTTCGCACAGTCTGCTGAGCACCGATAGCCCTTTTCACTTGTCTATCTTCGTCACCTCCCATCTCTTTATTTACCCTTCTCTTTATTTAATAATGGCATGAATTTAATCTCCCAGCCTGACTACCTACCTCTCTCTTATTCTCACAAACACTCTTTCTGTTTTTAACATCTCTTCTCTATTTCCCAGCTGTGAGAACAATAAGATATTACAGGTCCATTGGGTTTCACCCGGTACCAAAGGAAGAAATCAGGTGTATGTGGCCTTCTCCAAAGGGGAAAGCCCTCCTGTGGCTCAGCAACGACCTGCGAGATGGCGGCAGCATTACAAAGTCACGGCGAACACCTTCCTGCTTTTGCCTGTACTGAGTCATGACATTCTGACGAGTGACGCCAGGGGGGAACAAACAAGAGTGTGTTGCCAATTCATTCATCAAATGTGGTTTACCCCTGTGGACTTGAGTGCATATGTGTGTGTGTCTGCCTTTCTGCGCCCTTCAGGCACACCAAACTACTTACTGCCCCCTCATGAATTTGATGCAAAAATGTGTGCAGTAAAGTGAGACAGTGCAGGTGAGTGTGTGTCCTCTACTTCACTTGGTTTAGCTCGGAGAGGGCAGCGCCGGATGATAACGCCAAAACGACTTCACTTTCTCTCTTGTGCGTGTGTGCTGAAAGGTCTGTAACACCTCCAGCATGGTGAGTGACATCAGAAAATGTTTGCTAACTGTAGGAGCTTTGTCCTCATCTCACTTCAACATCTGTCTGCTGACACAAACAACAAAGAAAGTCACGCGTGTCACTTTAGATCACATCATAACAACAGAAGTTGTTTTTCTAGTGAGAAATTTGAAAATGGTTTCTCAGATGCACTTAAACCATCTAGCTTGTGACCTTAAAAATCCAGCTATTATTCAGGCTATAAGGAACCGATTTAGCCAATTACTGTGCTATTATATTAGCCTATAATTGTAAAGTTGAACTGAGAGCCTATTTTAAGAGGAAATACACCTCGGGTGCTAAAACCTTCATTATTTTTATTCTTTGTTATTACACATAATCATTCTACAACACACCATCATTTTACTGAATACAAAATTGTGTCTCATAAATGCTTCCATTTAACAAATATTAGTTAATTACACATCCATATAGCCTCAAGCAATTTAACTGTTTTAGAGAAGCCAAATGAAACCAATGCAAAAACAACTTACAGGAGAACAGTCAAGTGGACAGGATTTAAATGGAGAAATGAACAGCTTATTATTTTCAAAACAAGCTGGAATGATGCCATTGCAGATCCGATAACCTCGCCGGATGGCTTGACCCACTGTCTAGAGCCATTCTGTCTTGTACGTCTTCACTGATGAACGAACATTATGTTAATCTGTGTGTGAAAGGACAGACAGTAAAGTGAGGGGACCAGCTGCTCAGGTTTGAAGTCCACTGTGAAATCTTGAAAACTACACAGTTAGTTATTTTAAAGTTTGAGAGAGTTTGCAAAATGGAAAAGTTCCAGTAAATCTGTTCTGTAAATCTGCCTGAGCCATTATATTTCCCAAAATGCTAAAGCAGCACTAGCTTCATGTCAACAGTGCAGGCATCAGTGATTTCTACTCTATTCTTATATTAGATCTCAACCATCTCAAGTCACATCTATTGAGATTGAGAAGTTTTCTTTCTCATCAGAAGAACCTTATTCAACCGGATATTTATCCCAGGCCTCATCCTCTTGAAATTTGCTATTCAGTGATTTTAATCACTGTGCCACATTTATAAGCACACTTACATAACTTGCCAAAGTCTGGTAGACACGCTCAATAATGCAAGTTAATAACAAACAGAAAACCCAACATGACCTCATTAGTAATTCTAAATACTTGTTTAATGTACATTTTAGAGTATATGCAAAATGCTGAGTTCAGCATCTTCAGTTTCACATCCTTCAAAAATCATTCAAATATGCTGATTTAATGCTCATTATTATTATTATTATTGGTAAAAACCCATTGTGCTGCTTGATATTTTTGTGAAAAGCATAATAATTTTTTTTCAGGATTCTTTAATGCACAGAAAATTCAAAAGAACAGCATTTATGTGAAATTCACCTTTTCCATTACACATGAATTGTTTTTGAAATACATATGCTATTGAAGTAGAAAAGATACTTTACACTGTAATAATAATGAATTGTAGTGTGTGTACATATATTTATATATATATAAACAACATTAGGTGATGTATAAATCTTTATGAATCTTTGTAGGTCCATGTTTATGTTTTAGATGCTCTATCATGTACATTATTTACATCCATAACAGAATAGTATACCCATATATACAAAAATGTACATGCAGTTGTCACACACAAATATGCCTATGAATACTAATCAGATCAAGCATGGAAATGGGAAACCATGTGGGAGCATCACAATACATAGAATATGCAGATAAAGTCTCTAGATTTGCACAAGAAGGAAACCAGGCTTTTTAACATGCTGCAGAAAAAAGAGAGGAAGCAACAGAGCAGCAGTTCTGTGGGTAAAAACATCAAGTGTTGGAGAGAGGTGGCTCAAATCACCCATTACCAAGCATGTGTTGAGTCTCGAAGTGGATGGGCAACAGCTGCAGAAGACCACTCCATGTTTCACACCTGTCAGCTACTAACAGGAAGATAGGCACATGAGCACCGAAACTAGACAGCTCACGACTAGAAAAGTCTTGACTAGGCCAATTCTTGATTTTTGCTGCGACACAGCAAATAGTAGGAAGTAAACAACATGAAACCATTGACCCGGCTTGCCTTCAGTCAGTGGTACAGCGATTTAACTATAGCTATGCTATGTTGCTGTGCATCTTTTTTCTGACCAGCTGGTTTTCTTTTCCCAATCTGCTTTCAAATATAGCAATAAGCCACTCAAGGTTTGATATTACAGTTATTTTACAGGTATGAAATGTTCCTCTTAATGCAAATGAGAGAGTGCCTAAAACTCCCTTAACCATGAAAAAATACCTGTAATGTATGACCTCGAGGTACTTATGCTAATATGCTAAAAGACACCACAATAATATACATATTACACACACACACTTTGCATATAAGCCAAGTCAGACAGTCAGCTTTATTTACAAAGCGCTTTGTACAATATAGATACAATGTAAACCGAAATGCAAGGTGAACAAATGATGTATGATCACTGTGTTTAGGTCATCAGTGAATGAGTGTGGCATTAAAATGGCAGTTACCAAAATTAAACAAAAGATCTGTTAGTTTCGAACAATGTGTATGATGTGTTTAGAGTTTTGCAAAAAGTTTGTTTTACAATATCAAACAGAGTTTAAAGCATGTAATGTGCTTGTAGTTTTGCAGATTTGGTCTAAAGATTAGGTATATGAGTGAATGGTTCCAAGTGGGCCTCAAGTATCACTGTTAGTGTCTAATCAATTTTTTTTTTTTTTTTTTGAGTAACATTGTGTATTTGCTAATTAGTTTTCTCAACTTGTTGTTATTAGTTTATACAACAACGAGTCTCCTACAAAATCAAGTTGAGAAAACTTAAAAATCTCCTGAGGCTGGTTGCCTTAAAGTGCCCTATTATGGGTCATGAAAGGTTCATATTGTTGGTTTTGGGAGTCCCTAACAACAGGTTGACATGCATGTAAGGTCAAAAACACTTTAATTGTCTTATAATGTGCATTTATTTTTACCTTACTTGCTCAACGACTCTTAAACAATTAATTTTTCCAAACCCCTCCTTTGCGTGATGCTAATCTGCAGTGATTGGTCAATTGGTCTCATTTTCATTTCATCATGCCTGTAATGCCAGATAAAGCAGCATCTGAGAGCACAGTGCTGCTTTGTGTACAGCGTTACCAGGGCAACCGCTATTTTTATCGCTCCAAAAGCTGCACCTAGTGGCAAAGAATGAATTTGCATTTTCATTCAGATCAATGCAAAAAAAACAACAAGTGGGCGGGCAATATGCTAAGGTTTCATGTTGACGTGAACATGAAACGGCTTATGATTCATTTTAAAAATGACTCGTTTCAATGATTCAGAGTCGACGCTTTCTTTTGAGGGACAATATATACACCATGCACTTTCAGAGTTAAAACCTTGCAGGATGTTTTCATGCACTTAGAGCTGTGTTACACACTGCATTTTCAAAAAAATCCATAATAGGGGCACTTTGAACTTTTTAAGTTTTCTCAACATCTATCTATATCTATGTATATATACATACAGCGGGTAAAATAAGTATTGAACACATCTCCATTTTTTTCAGTAAATATATTTCTAAAGGTGCTGTTGACATGAAATTTTCACCAGATGTCGGTAACAACCCGAGTAATCCATACATATATATAAAAAAAAATAAAAATAAATAAAATAAATTCAGAAATTAAGTTCTGTGTAATAAAATGGATTGACCCAGGGAACAAGTATTGAACACGCTTACTGAAATTTATTTAATACTTCATACAAAAGCCTTTGTTGGTAATAACAGCTTCAAGACGCCTCCTGTATGGAGAAACTAGTCAAACGCATTGCGCAGGTGTGATTTTGGCCCAGTCTTCAAATCTTGAAGGTCCCGTGGGCTTCTTCTATGAAGTCTGATCTGTAGTTCTTTCCATTGATTTTTTATTGGATTCAAGTCAGGTGATTGGCTGGGCCATTCTAGCAGCTTTACTTTCTTTCTCTGAAACCAATTGAGAGTTTCCTTGGATGTGTATGGGATAATTGTCTCACTGGAATGTCCAACCTTGTTTCATTTTCATCATCCTTGTAGATGGCAGCAGATTTTTATCAAGAATGTCTCAGTACATTTTTGCATTCATCCTTCCTTCAATTCTATGAATTTTTCTAGTGCTACACCATGATGTTTTTGAGGTCATGTGCCATTTGACTTCCCAAACATGGTGTGTATTATGGCATCCAAAGAGTACCAGTTTTGTTTCATATGACCAGACTATATTCTCCCAGTATTTCACAGGCTTGTCTAAATGTTGTGCAGCAAACTTTAAATGAGTTTCAACATGCTTTTTCTTCAGCAATAGAGCCTTGCGTGGTGAGCGTGCATACAGGCCACAGCGGTTGAGTGCATTACTTATTGTTGTTTTTTTTAAAACAATTGTACCTGCTAATTCCAGATCTTTCTGAAGCTCTCCACAAGTGATCCTTTGCTCTTAGACAACTCTTCTGATAATTCTTTTCACTCCTCTGTCAGAAATCTTATGAGGAGCACCTGGTCGTGGCCGGTTTATGATGAAATAATGTTCTTTCCACATCCGCATTATGGCCCCAACAGTGCTCACTGGAACATTCAGAATTATAGTAATGCTTTTGTAACCATTGCCATGTCCTCAGTATGTTTTGCAACAATTAGGTTGCAAAGGTCTTGAGAAAGCTCTTTGCTTTTACACATCATGAAATGTTTCTTATGTGATACGTTGGTCATGAGACCCCTTTTTATAGGCCATCAGTTGGGATTGAACCAACTAATATTAATTTCCACTGACAAGGGGCAGGATTGCTTTCTAATTACTGATAGATTTCAGCTTTTTGCACCTCTCTTTCTTCATGTGTTCAACACTTTTTCCCTGTGTCATTCTACTTACACAATTACACAAAACTTAATTTCTGAACTCATTTGTTTTGCTTTCTTTGTATGTATAGATTACTTAGATTGTTACTGACATCTGGTGAAAATTTCATCAGTGCCTTTAGAAATATATTTACTGAGAAAAATGGTGATGTATCCAATACTTATTTTACCTGCTGTGTGTATATATATATATATATATATATATATATATATAGGCCTATATATTACAAGATTATGCATAACTGTGACCACACCATCAGTTAATTAGCAAATACACAATGTTACTTAAATTGCTATTAATAAATTGAAATATTTATTGAACATTGTTGTCTTTTAGCATATTAGCATAAGTAACTTGAGGTCATATCTTTCAGCCCTGCACATTCAAGTCACTTATATAGTAATAGGTAAAGGTAAATCAATTAATCAATAAATATAAGCTGCAATATCAAACACACACACACACACACACACACACACAACATTAAAAAAGGTAAAATCATCGAACCCAGAAGTGATTTCCATCAAACAATGCACTGGTGGTGGATGAGGAGATACCCCGTAAAGCACTTTGAGTACGCAGAAAAACTCTATATAAATGTAAGGAATTATTATTAATGGCCATGCAGAGAATTTTATTTTATTGCTGGATTAGCACAGTCCTCTACTTACATACCAATTTTACTGCACGGCATTACTTATAAGTAATTATTATTATTAAGGTTTGTCTTGAGTGCCTTCGTCGTCTCCAAGGGAACAGGAATGCACGCGGTTATTGTGTATGTCCTGTCTCTTTACTGCACCCTCTCTCTGTACAGTCATAATCTCGTTGTCTCACTATTGAACCTCTCAACATGTCACTCTTCCACCGCTTGCAGACATGTAGTGTTTCAGTGTCTGAGTGTATGTGCGTTTGCGTGTGTGTAAGCGCTGTTTATCGTCTCTTGAGCTCTCCATTTAGTTTCCTGTCGCGTCCACCGTCCACCGTGCATCATGAGCTGGCTGTTAGCCAATCACGGCTTTTATGCGGCACACTTATGCAGAATACAAACATCCTCCGTTGAAAAAGTTACTAATTCATTCATTTACAATGTAAGTTAATGAATTGGTCATATGACATTTCCTTTTCTCTACAGAACCTATATCACAGGATTTTCAATAAACTGTTTAATTTCTTTGCTATTAAAACGCTGGCGTTGCTGGTTCTGAGCATAGACTGTATAAAAACAGGTTCTGAGTCTTTGCGGAGGTGAAAGTGTGTGCTGTCATCGCCCTCTGGTGGACATTTGAGGTACTAACACAGACTCTAATCTGAGCTAAACACGTCTAATGTAAGATCTGTGGCGTTGTAGCATATGATTTTCTCAACTAAATGCTTTCTTTTATAATTGAAATAAAAGCCATCACACGACTTCATATTATACTTACCTGGTGAATAAACAATTCACCTAAAAAATCATTTACTCGCGATGTTTCAAGCCCATATATGGTCTCTCTTCTGTAAAACACAAAATGTTAATTTTTGAAAAATACTTTTTTCATATACTTAATGTGAATGAGAACTGGGACTGGCAAGATCCGAAATAACCGAAACATATCTTAAGGGTATGCTAAAAATATCAAAATGTATGCAATTAGTTTAACGTAGCTATAACATTCCTAGTCTTCTGAATCCATTCGATAGCTCTTATTTAAACCCACATTGTAAATCGGACGAGCCAATTTAATGAAAATATCCGTTCAAGATACGTTCAGGAATCGGACTCTACTTCTCTCATAAACTCTCTTGGAGAGTTGGGGCAGATGTTATGACTTTAGTTTTAATGTTGCTTATATTTCAGTCAGTTCGTTACAGAACGTTATTGTATGTCTACAAAAGACTTGGGATACTGCCATTTTTACTTTAATGGTTCTTTTGTCATTTTGGAGCTTGAAAGCCCGAGAGCTCAGCATGAGATGATAAGTAAATAATGACATGAGTTTCATTTTTAAACATTTTTAAACTTTCCTTATGCACACTATTAGTGGGAAAGAAGTTGACAGTTCAGGCTAAACACCATTTTATTGTATCTCCATAAAACACGTAGCTACAGTATTTAGAGCTCTGCTTTTTCAGTATTATGTTATTTTAATATTTTACAAGCTAAAAACTGCTACATAAAACTGCATTCAAGGTTTTTGTTGTAAATTTAAAGGTTTAGTTCAGTACTGCTCTGACAGCTTCAAACTTTGTGTTTCTCATCATCTGGTTACTATTTCTTTCCTTCAGGCTTTCCTCTTCCTCATCATCTACTCTACCCGTCCATCAGCCCATCCCTGCTCTATCACACACATACACACTTGCAGAAATACATCTGCAGGGTGTGTGTGAGTTATGGTGCTTTCTCCCCCAGCGCTGTTATGCCTTGACACGGATGGCCACTTCCTCCCATCATGCATTGTTTTGTGTTGAGCCTGTGGGCAGAACGTCCTGACTCAGTATGAATGGGTCCAATCGCTCAATACTCACCGCTTTAGTCTCTCTCCCTCTTTTTGTCTCTCTCTTTCTCTGTCCCACTGATTGATGCCACACTATTTGGGCAAATTGCCTGCACACATCTTACCCAACCGGTCTGGCAAGATTGTGTGTTTGCACAAGTGTGCTGAAGGAGAGAAAAAGAGAGGAGGTACAGCCAGCATTCGCGAAGGTACAGCCAGCATGACAATGCAATCTGGCCTGAGGGGGAGAGAGATAGATGGACGGACGGACAGAGAGAGAGAGATCCATTGCGTTCTTCTTAATGTACTTGGCATCAGAGGATGCTGAGCCCCGTGCCAATAAGAACCGATTGAATCAGAAGAAGAAGGTGAAGGAATATCACCCTGCCTGTGTCCATTTATGTGGATGTTTTCAGTCTGACAGAGTCCTGACACTGAAAGAAAGAGATAAAAAAAAAAAGTTTAAAATGTGTGTGCATATAGGATTTGGACCCTTTACTCTACAGATTCAAGGGGTCTGGTTAATGCTCGGCGAGTGTGTGCGTGCGTGTGCAGGATTTGGGCTCTCCTCTGTACAGAATGAGCGATCCGTCTTGCTGGTGCTGAGGAAGCATTCCCATAATCCCACTGCTCAACTTCAAAAAGCTTTGTAAAAGACTACACAGCACCCTGCACCACAGTAAAACCCTCCCCGTCTTTATTCTCTCTCCTTCTCTTTCTGGTGCTTTTCTTCTCCTTCGTAGCTTCAGTCATCTCTGCCCCGTCTGACATCTCCTGCATTCCAATCTCTCTTTTCAATGCACTTCTCATCAATATTATATCACTTTCTCTCTTCCTCTTGCTCACTCTGAACATCTATTTCTCCCTCTGCACTCTTCTTCTCCTGACCCATCGCTCTTTGCTACGTTGAGCAGGTGCTATAGGATTATTTTCTTTATGTACCGCTAACTCTTATGTGACCCGCCGAGTGAGGGGGATGGAGAAGAGTCCAACCACGGGGCAGCAGGAGGATGACTGCCCTAATCAAGGGCGCAATGGTCAGAGGACGTGGCCCAAGTGGGATTTGAACCTGGGTCCTCCTGCTTTCTTCCACCGAATCGTTTATTGTGTTATTTTCCAGTCGTCTGGTTTTCTAAAGAAGCCAGCGAGAGCTAAATGGGAGAGAAGACCTAGCTGTTTGGTGTACATTTCAGCTGCCCTCTAAAGATATATACCTGCTGAAGAAAGTGAGGAATGCGCATGTGTGTGTGTTCAGTCACCATTTGACCCGCTGCTCTTTCTGTGTTTTACAAGTATAGAACTTCAGCAAAACTCCATGTAGTTGTGAAGAGTAGTAGACAAGCGATGCCAATACATTATAAACGGCAGGGCCTATAACAAAGACAGACCCTTCGATGATCGCTGTAGGCCTGTCCTTTTCAATTAGCCCTTCTTTTGTTTCTTTCTCTCTCTTTCAGCAGGAGGCTCAGGAATACTGAGTGAAGCCCAACCCCTGCTTCAAATATTGATAGCGTTCTTACCAGGCCTCAATGCCCTTCCTGCATGACCGGCTTCTAAAACAGAAAGGAAAAAGTGTTTGTTTGCGGCTCTGTGATCATTACCGCTGAAAGTGATTTGTGTGTGTGTGATATTCTAAACTTGGCATCTGACACTCCGCATCAACTTCATGTTTTTATTCCTTCCTCCCAAATACTTACTCCATTTCCTCCGTTTACCATTCACTGATTCCCCTCATACTGGCCTTTTCCACCCTGACCACTGTAAACGTGATTTACATCAAATTACATCAGATTGTTCCAAAAATGCATTATTTTTCATGTATTAACACTATTTCTGCACCTCTCTTCCTAGTCTGTCTCAAATTACCTGTTTAGTTCCTGTTTTGATTTTGTACCAAAATAATGGTAACAAACCACTGAGTTGTCCTTGTGGGCTGCTCACAAAAATAATCAAACGTGTGACAAGTGTAGTCAGATTCACACTCAGACTCTTATGTTCTTTTTAGTTAATCAAAAATATACAGTGCAACCAGTGTAGTCTGATAAGAAAATGAGACTTATGAGACAGTTCTCTCATGAGCACTGTATTTTTTTCTTAAGTAAAATCTGTTACCAGTTGAATTGGTTTGTCTTGTTCTGTTGATCAATCAGTATAGTTACAAAATCAACATCTGATTCACTTTCTGTAAACCGTAAATTATCATTATTTTCAGTGATGAATTTTTATGCACCTACAGTAAGGTTAATGACATCTTTTATATCTCATATATATCTCGCCCTGTCTTCCTTTGATTTTCTATTTCAGATGGATCTATGTTTTTAGGATAAATGCGTATGTACTTTTTACTAAGCTTCACTGTAAAAAAAAATTACTGTAAAAAGAATATGGTAACATTATTTTAGGTTTTACGGTTTTAACATAAAGTTACAGTTAAATACCATAATTTCATTAACTGATATAATGTTAATATACTAACATACTGAAGTACTGAAATCTGTTTTGGACCTTTGTAATACATTGATAACCACCAAATGCAGGTGGTGATGAGAAAGTCACATGATGAACCAAAGCCTATTCAAAATAATAACATAAATAAAAACATAAAAATAACATACACAAACACAAAACACCAAAAAACAAAAAAAAACAAAATGGTAAAAAACAATAAACAAAAAAAAAAAAATAAACATAAAAACATAACAACAAAAACACAAAAATACTCATAATATACAAAATTGATAAGAAAAAACTAAGAAGAAACTTAGTTATTAAAAAAAATAATAATTAAAAAATATTTGTAACGTAGGGAATTCTGGGAATGTCAATTTACAGTTATTCACTGTAAATTATTTGGTCTTTTTCACTTCCAAAAATGTCCAATACAGTTTTTCACCGTATATAGTAGGGGAATTTACCGTTAATCATTTAACAGGTTTTTACTGTAGCATTTTTACAGTTTTTACCATTAAATTCACGGTCATTTTTTTATAGTGTTGAATTACACTCCGAATATTCATGGAATGTCAATGTTTTTAAAGTTTATAGAGGATAATACTCTTGATGTGGAGGGTTAATTCAGACAAAAATTCTGTCTTAATTTACTCATCTTCACAATGATGTTTTCTTCTATAGACCATAAAAGAAGATATATTTTGAAGAATGTTTGTAAGAATTTCAGTTACCATTGACATTCACTGTTTGAAAAAAAATGCCTCATTGTATGAAACATGAAGGTGAGTGAATGAAGGCATAATTTTTATTTTTATTTTTGGGTGAGCTCTTTAACTAAAGGACTGAGAGAAGAGCAGCCCATTAGACAAGCTCTTCAGATGCTTTTTAGATCCATTCCTGCCTCCACTGCACTCACTCACTATCTTTCTCAGCCTTTCTTCATCCACTTCCAATGCAGCGGTTCACCCTGAGGTTTCTATAGGTACTCAACATACTGTATGTAAGAACTGCTGTATTCTTCTCTCCTTTCAGATACCTAGCAAACCAGGTAAAATTGTAAAACTTTTGGTACATGGAACTGCTCCTCATATAAAAGAGCAAAAACAGTTTACACACACACACACAGCCCTAAAGGTTAAAAACACATGAAATATTTACTCATTTAATAGCCTGTCAACATTGTCATTCCTTTAAAGCATGACATTGGTTTGCAGTTCCATCTTCCTCTCACTCTCTTTCTCACACATGCTTTTGCTGAAATGAATTATTGATTTTAGTTTTAAGTTGGTCTTCCTTTTTGTTTCCGTTCTGAATATGAATACATATCACTTTTTTACTGTTTCACTCTCAAAGCTATCTTTTTTAAAGAGTGCAAATCCATGAGTGTACGTGATCGTCTCCGGAGCCTCAAAATGCAGCCTCAGCATCCAGCCATTGATTTTGTTTCATCTTATTGAGTTTCTTCTTTCCTCTCCCCATCGCTCTTATATTGTATCACTCTCACCTCTCTCCATCATTGCTCAGTCCATCTCTTCCAGTGAGACAAAACATTATAAATGCAAGTTACTAATAAACTTGACTATCTATTGTTTTCAGAATTTCAATGTATTAAAAGACATTCAATACACTAGAAATATAGTAGAAATTGAACCCTGATTTTGTGCTGAGGTGAAAGGGGAATAATAAAGAATAAATAAAGGTTGTCCCTGTGGTCTGCATGCACTAACGTGTCGTGTCTGACTCTTATGAACTAGTTTTTAGTGAATCAAAACAGTGAATTCCAATTCACAAACAAATGACTCTTATGAACTGGTTCTATTTAGCGATTCAAAAACATACAGAATAACCGATAAAGTTATTGTAACATGTTTATAAAGTGTTTTTCATTTTTAATAATCATATCCGTATTACCAGTTTTGCATTTATGCAAAAATGTTTTTTGTTTAATTGAATATTATATCTGTTAAATAAATAGAATTTAAACTGAATAGTTTGTGCTGGTGTTAATTTCTAAAATGATGGAAGGTTCCCTGTATAATTTGCAAGTAATAGCTGAGATCTGGAATCAACTCAAGTTGAGAAATGTGAATTGACACCCTGCCCTAACAGCAAGTAGATAGAGAAATTAAATTAGTATGAATTTGTCATAGTAAGAAAGTACTGCAACAGACAACATAATTTCAATAATTCTGGTCATCCCTTGTCACAGATTGACATCACATTCTGTGATGGCATTATACAGAATAATTAGATAATAAAGCCACAATCATCATAAGATAATGTAGCTCTCCCTCAAGAGAGAGAGACAAAAGAGAACTACTGCAGTCTCTCTCTGAAGACATCTTGACACAGACTCTCTTTTCTCATTCCTCGCTAATGCTGAATTATCTGCGTGCCACAGGAAGACCCTAATATCTTCACATACGGATCAATTCATCCCCGTGTGAAAAAGAGAAAGCTATAGATGAAACAGAATAGCCACCCGATCTTCCCCCACTTGTTTATACCGCAGCTTCCAGAGTGAATTGAATTCCTGAACACAGGCGGTCATCCGTTATTGAGATTACCTGATTCTGAGATTCCGAGTTTCCTGGCTCTGATTCACAGCATCTTCCTGCCTGTCTGCTCCCCGCTGCTTGGCTTCCTCAACATTTCCATGGGCTCATCATCTCATTCCAGAAGGTTTCACAGGGCTCAGACATACACAGTTCATTTGAACTCTAGTACAGATGCTGCCAGGCCGCTTTATCCTCCCAGATGATGCTGAGATACTCTCTCAAAGTCTATACAAACAGATGTGAAGAAATATTCAGTCATTCTTGGCAGGAAAGTGATGGGATTTCATGCAAGTCATTTTGAAGAAGGGAGGAATTGTCTACAAGGAGGTCCCAGTTTGAGTCCAGACTAAACTGAATGTCCTTTTTGCGTGAATTCTAAGAAAGGTCTATAGAAATAGGTCACAATGTACTGTTAATATAAAGGATTTTTCACAGGAATTTTACCTTTGATTACGCATTGCATAACATTGTGTTATGTTTCAGAGTCCATACATTCCCTGGCAGGAAATTAGCAATACTTTTTCAGTTTTCTACTGATATATATATAATATGTATATATATGTATATATATATATATATATATATATATATATATAGATAGATAGATAGATAGATAGCACAGACATGCTGGGATAGAAGTATAAACGAGGCAGGAGATTTAACAACACATTGTTTTGCTCCATACAAAATGTAATTAAGAAAGCCTTTAAAGGAATATTTCCCACCAAAAATGAAAACTTACTTAGCCTCAGATCATCAAAGATGTAAATGAGTTTGTTTCTTCATTTTAATTTCATATTTGGAGAAATTTAACATTACATAATTTGCTTACCAATGGATCCTCTGCAGGGAATGGGTGCCATCAGTTCAAAACAGCTGATAAAAAACATCACAATAAACCAAAAGCAATCCACACAACTCCAGTCCATTAATTAACATCTGTGAAGTGAGAATCTGTGTGTTCATAAGAAACAAATCCATCATTAAGATGTTTTTAACTTTAAACCATCGCTTGTGGCCAAAGTAAGAGTCCATAATCCATAATAATGCTTCCTCCTGTGTCCTTTCACATCAAAATCCACTACATATTTGTTTAGATTTGTTTTGGGCTGTTTTGAACAATGAACGGTGCAGTATCTGTGCATATTTCTTTCCTGATTCAGAATAGATTAACTTTTCCTTTGGAGGAAAGCAATGTAGAGTACTTGTATTTTAGCCGGAAGCAAACAACATGAAGTAAAAGAAATAAATAAACTTCTTAATGACAGATTTGTTTATTACAAACACACAGCTTTTCACTTTACAAAACATTAATTGATGGACTTGAGTCATGTGGATTATTGTGATGTTTTTTATCAGTTGTTTGGACGCTCATTCTGACGGCACCCTTTCACTGCTGAGGATCCATTAGTGAGCAAGTGATGTAGCACTAAATATCTCCAGATCTGTTGAGATGAGCAAACAAATTCATCTACATCTCGGATGGCTTGAGGGTGAGTACATTTTCAGCAAATTTTCATTGTTGGGTGAACTATTCCTTATTCCTAAATACCAGCTCAGTTCCTGAATTTGAAGTGAATTTGTATTGAGTTAGCAACAGTACGCAGTTCAAATTTGAATACACGGAAGAATATTGATAATTAACTGAAATGCATTGAAATTCATACAGCTGTCATTTTTAATGGTGTTACAAAGCTTTGAAGTTTAAAGGTTTGTGGGTCAAAGATTTTTTTGTTTCAAAGTTTACTGATTCACTCACCAATTTCTTAAAGAAAATATCATTTCATAATAACCATTTGAAAACTGTATTGAAAGTTTTGTTTGATGAATGGATATCAAATTCAAAGTTATTCATATTATTCTTTTTATGCTAAATTATGTGTTGTTGTTACACATTTATATATTCAGTATTAATTGGTATGTCCTTGCTCTATTAAGACCTTCTGTTTAAAGCTGAAAACGTATACAGTAGGTGATTTATATAAAATAATATGCTTTAAGTCTATTAAATATAAAGTGTATTCAATTCAATAATAAAAAGCCCAAGAGGTTATTTTTGTTCTGGTCTATGCTGTCTCAAAGAGCTGCATTATAACTCAAATACTCTAATTTCAGCACCATGGACAGAGTTTCATTCAATTACTCTGTGTCTGCGCTGCTGGAGGCGTTCTTTAAAAATGGCTTAACACAGCTTATTTCTTATCACTTATGTATATATATATATATATATATATATATATATATATACACATACATATACACATATATATATATATATATATATGTAATAATTGCAATTAGAAAGAACAAATGCATTAAAAATCTTTGCTGGAATTTGATGACGCTAGATAGTGAAGTGAAGCACTCAGTATTTTGCATTTGTTATCCAATAAACCTCTGCATAGTCAATAATGCAATAAGAAACAACTACACCACACTCTTTTACCTTATTTATTTGAGACACAACACTTGCTCACGATCAAAACCCAGACAAACAGCACCCTAAATGTAAGTTTATTACCTATGAATCCTCTTCGAAATCGCAATTAGCCTTTGATAGTCTGGCTAGAACAATGGTCTAGATTTGATGCGCTGGAAGGCTAACAAACGTAATGGACTTTAAAATCGACGGAGCGCACAGAATCACCCGTTAATGGGATGCTTTGCTTTCCCTGCCCAATTTTTTTAGCATAAAGGTCAACTTGAAATGTCAACAAAACATTGTAAATATGATACTCTTTCATTTTGCACATAAACGCATACAGCCAAATGCTGGAGCTGTGGAGATGGAAGGCGCTCAAGTGGGAACAGTGCAAAGAAATAAGTAACCGGTACTGAGAGGACTGGGAATGAATTCTCAAATCGCATGGTTTCCATTCAAAAAAAAAATTCTCTTCTCAGTTAAATTTAAAGGTGACTCTGTTGCAATTCACTATGTAGGGAGAGAGATATATATTCATGGTATTTCTGCATCACAGACCAAATATGAAATTCAGTAGAGTTCACCTTGCCTTCAAAAAGAAACCGTTCTCCCTCAAGAAAACACACCCACACATACACACATCACACTTACGGGCTATAAGAAAAGTTTACCCGCACAAGCCGGAGAAAAGAACAAAATACTGACATAAAGAGATGGCAGCTGCACAGAGGGAAAATGTCCCAACGCAAAACGAAGCATGACAAATGGAGGAAAGGAATTCTCTGGAAGAAACGTGAGAACAGAGGGGAGGGAAGTTGGAGGAGTGAAGGGTAGAAGAGCCCCTCGGGCAAGCTCACAGTTTCTGCCACTTTTAATTTGCTTGTCTAATTGTGCAATAACTGGCCTCATCTTCCAAAATCCTCCTTGAAATGTAGGCCTCCAATCACACCAGGCCAACCGCCTAGCGTCCGCTGACAAATTCAGCCTGACTGTTGGCGGGGACCAAATTGATCGCAGCAAGAGGCTACTAAAAAGCCTCCATTAAGGCTAGGAGAGTGTTTATAAAGAGACTCATTCAATAATCACCATGCGTCTGCCTCACTGGCTGCTTCTGCATCTTTCCTCACTTGAAAATACATTAAAAGGGTCCAGATGTTTTATAGGCATGGAGTGTTTATTTATTTTTTTGCTGCAAACAAAGAAATTATAATTTTTTACAACTTTTTTTAAAGAAAGAAAGAAAGAAAGAAAGAGTAAAGGAAATATACACAATATTAAAATATATTATTAAAACAACTGCTCAGTCAAATCAAATGCAATTTGTACAGTGATCACAGCTATCAGCAAATTAGCACATGTATAAAGTCAAAGGCATTAATGCTTTTATATAAAATAAATCATATGTCTACCTTCCACTAATGGAGATGTGAGATAAATGTCAAATGCTTCTGTGTCGAAACAATAAGCAACAATCAGATGAAAGCAATTCAATCTGATGTATGTCAGGAGAGTTGAGAGAGTTCGGTTAATTGCTTTGTTTTTCATTCAGTTAATTACTTTGTTTTGTATGTTTATATGTAATATAACTGATCACATTTCTTCTTCATAGGTTTTATGGAGATCTAAACTTATTAAAATCAGTACAAAAGAATGAAGAAACTAAGAGTCTGACAACATTTTATTTCAATGTCACTTTGTTATATGTATATACTAATATCATTAGTTAACATTACTAATAACAGTAAATGATACATAACTACAAGCACCAAACCTTTTACTAAACCCATATTAAGTACACGTTGTTAAATAATATTACTCTGTACTTATTTCTGTAATTACATTGTGACAAGGACACGTTTTTTAAAAAATGTGAACGGTTGTTATTTTCCTCAGTTTTAAAAAGACTTTTCTCCTTAGTAAATTATTTCTTGTAGTGACAGTTAAAGGGTTAAAGGCAAATGATAGTTGACTGTAAGAGGACAGTGAAAGTGAGCGATACAGAGGGAGGGAGACTTTGCTTTTTTAAAGGAAAGAAGAGAGTATTTAAGTGGCAGCTGTGAACACGTGTCAAAAGAAATTTGGGTCAGTCTCTCTTCAGCTTCCAGAGATATTATTTCAGTCTCTATCACTTTCACACTTTCAAACACACACACACGCTTAAGGCTCCCTAAGGCCTGTTTTGAGATAAATAACTTGACCCACACTTTGTGCTTCAAACACACAAACACAAAAACAAACAAAAAAATACGCAAGCACTACCTCACTCACACCCATTCCCCTTAAAGTTTTTGTTAAGCACGAATATGAAAGGCAGATGTACATGAATCAAATGAAGGCAAGACACTGCATGTTAACAGTAAAGATTTAAACTAACAGATATCATCATACTCCCCTTGATGATTAATCACAGTACAACAACACAATTTTTTGTATTACAAGCTTTCTAAAATGATATGTTTAAATATGCTAATTATGCATTGTCTAATTAAATATACACTCATTTGCATGTGAATAAAAGCAGGTTTAAAATTTCCTGTTTCATGTTGCTGACATATTAGAGTTTTACCAGAGGAAATTTCGGATTTCTCTTTTTATCTCTCTTTTTACTCCATGTATTGGAAAATACTATCAAAAGCCTGAAAATAATAAATTTCACTATGCTTTTAGGAATAAAATGTTACATAAATCAGACAAATGATAGATTAAAAACCCCTCTGTAGAAACCATCATTATATATATATATATATATATATACACACACACACACACACACACACACACACACACACACACAAACTGGAAAGTGTAGTGTATGTAAGTGCTACAGATTTCTGGCTCAGTGCAGGTCAAAAAAAAAACACATTTTATTAAAATGGCTTTTAGGATATTCTACACATGCAAATGGATAAAGTGTATAAACACTTAAATGTGTAGTATGGATGTTTTCTTCTGCAGAACACACAATAGTTTTGTTAGTATTGCCTTGCCTTAAACAGATGAGAATTTTTAAAACAAATGCTTCTCTGTTTGAGCAGACTGTCCTGGTTCAGTCTGTGTCCTGGTACAGCGCTCTAGACGGCTGACACAAACTGACACATGACTGGATGGCAGAGGTGACAAAACTCCAGATCTGAAAAAGGAAGGAGCGGAAAAGAACAAGGCAAAGAGAGTGTGTGTGTGTGATCGAGATTTTTTTTGGTTTTTTTGCAGAAAATAAAGAAAACACACCCTGTGGCAAATGGGAGATGGTACACATACCCCAGAGAATGGATGTGTTTGAATTTTAGAGATGGAGGCAGTGGGTGCATTTGATGTCAGCAAAAAAATAAAAAAGTCTAAAAAATGACACTGTCATGTGTCATAATTTGATGTGACTTGGGTCTTTGTGAGAGACTGGATGTCAGTGGACACACGAGTGTGTATGAAAATGTGCACGCCCCTTTCCCTCACAGAAACAGCCCTGCGGTCCTGGAGTTGAGCTCCAGCTGATACATCTCTCACCCTGGATGCTGATCACTTTCTCAGTCAACTGTGTCAACATGTCCATGGACATGAGATAGCACAGAGAAGTCAACCAAAATAAAATTCTGGCATCATTTATAGTACCTCTCCTCATGTTGTTCTAAAAACTTTCTTTCTTCTTTGTAACACAAAAGATATGTTGAAGAACGCTGGAAAACAAACTTCCATTGTAAGGACAAAAAACACTCAAAATATTATCTTTTATGTTCCACAGAAGAATTAAATTACACAGGTTTGGAATGAAATGAGGGTGAGTAAATGATGAAAGAATTTTCATTTTTGGTTAAACTATCTATTTAAATCTGCTTTAAAGAACGGTTTCACCCAAAAAATGACATTTTGACAATACATTCAATAATTCACTGTTAATCATCCCCTCCAGTGAACTGTTAACTACAGCAGATTGTGAACAAATCAAAGAGACCAAATTATATGAACTGGATCAACAGATTCATTCAAGAGATTTGACTCATTCACATACATACTTTACCCATGAACACACCATTTGCCAAATATTTCAGTAAGTAACGACAGAAACTTTGATCACAAATCTTCTATAAGGCTTCAGAAGACCACCTTTTGTTCTCACCAAAGACGTGAAGCATTATCTTTATCGTTTTAATAATCATTTTGAATTGTATGAGAATAGAGATGTCCACACTACAACTAAAACAATAATAACATTTTTTTTTTCTCAAGATGAATGATAAAAAAAAAAAAAAAAAAAAAAAACATTGACAGTAACACACCACTTTTAAGAGCTTGAGCATCTAAGGTGCAAACAGCATAACCAAAGCATGCACTTACAGCAAATAAAACGTTATCAACCACTGGTGTGAATTCTAATAGTTATTGTTACAGTTACTATTAATACTTCTATTATATATATATATATATATAAATAAAAAAATTCCTTGTGTGTTTGCGCACACCTGCCGAATAAATCTAATTCTGATTCTGATCTTTTTAGCTATCAATCTTGGTCTCTTAAGTAGACTAATTTGGTAAAAAAAAAAAAAAAATGCTTACCTTTACCTTTTAAGTTTGAAAGTACACGAGGGTAAGTAAATAATATTAAATTAACTAATTTCTGAAGGAGCTCACGTGTTTAGCATAACTCAAATTCAAGTATAATATCGGGAGGTGAGTCAGCTGTATATATATTCTATTCTATTGTGCTAATCAAATTTATTATCTACATTTACATTTAATTATTTAGCAGACGCTTTTATCCAAAGCAACTTACAAATGAGAACAATAGAAGCAATCAGATCAACGAGAGAACAACAACAGTATAAAAGTGCCATGACAAGTCTCAGTTAGTTTAGCACAGAACCCGTAGCAAGTTTTTTTTTTGTTTTTTGTTTTTCTTTCCCCAAGAATAGGATAGACAAGAAAAGTTATCTGAACGTTTTCATCTGGTGGTAACTGGTTGATTATCTGAGCATGCTCATACTGAACTTTGAAAAAAAATCATATAGTCGGTAGAAGTATGTTGGGGCACTATTAAAATGAAGTCGTGAAAATAAAGATTGGTCGCTGACATTGCCAAATTCGTCTTAAGTGAACTATCAAAATAACGTGTTATCTGTTTTGTTTTGTTTTTTCATATACCAGTATAATGTTCTTTATTGCCGTTTCTACCTGACTCTTGCCTTCAAATGCATGCATGTTACCACACATCTCTCCATTAACATCCTCAGTCATTCTTTTGGCTCTATATTGAAGAATTAGGAAGCTAAAAGCAGTCTGTCTGAGTGATTCTGTAGAGTGATGCTTTAGAGTAAATACAAATCAATACTGCCGTACTAACTCAATTTCCTGTTAGCGTGAGGCTACATACAGCGTTTCACTGAATTAAAGCGAGGCAGACAGGATGTGCAATTGTATCTAATGTAATATAATTGAATATGGTAAGCCTGTCTGCTTATTTAAGCATGTAGCAAAAGATGCCACATGGTGAATGGAGATGATAGACTGTGACTAGCATTGTATTGAGACCATAAGGTTTTAGAAGCTTCTTTTGATTGAATCTGTTGCGTGTCCCTGAAAAACAAGCATGTGGTTCAGTCCTGACAAACGGGAAAAAATGAGATATAAAGTGAGGCTTGTATCTGATGTAACATTGTGCTTAATGGTTTCAGCAGAAGCGTGTTGAACTCCACCGCACTCGTCTGCGTGTTTCCAGCTATTCATCCAGTTCAGCCTGTTCCATGTTCTTCATCTGTAACCTCTCAACATCTCTTCTTCCTCTACTGCACATAGAAAATGGTTTTTGTATTGTAATTAGACAGCAATTTGTGAGCACAGAGTTGCTCTACACACAAGTATGAGCTAATCTCAGTAATTAATCCTCATTTACTTAGTTCCTCGGTAGAGACCGTCACCTCTGCTTTCTGCATATTCTCTCGTTCTCTCTCAAAATGAATCTAACATTGTAATCATATTCGCTTTTTGGCCAAGAATAACTTGTTTTCACTCCCTTGCTTAGCAGTAAGTGCATTCTCCAATGAGTGCCTCGTTGTCAAAATCATTACACTGTATTGAAACTTTCGCTTTCTAAAGATTTTTATATTTTATGTATAAATATGATAAAATATGCTGTTGCCAAAGCATGGAGCCCTGAAGGTTTCTTGTGGTCTTGGCACCAAGACGTTTCCAGCCAATCCTTTAAGTCATGTAGGTTGCGAGGTGGCCACCGTGCATCAAACTTTTTGGTCCAATGCATCCCAAAGATGCTCAGTTGGATTGAAATCTGGTTAATGTGGAGGCCAAGGAAACACCTCAAATCATTCCAGAACAATGTGCGCAGTGTGGCAGGATGCATAATCCTGCTGAAAGATGCCACTTCCATCAGGAAACACTATTGTCATAAGGGAGTACCTAGTCTGCAATGGTGTTTAGGTAGGTAGCATGTGTCAAATTTACGCCCACATGAACGGCCAGACCCAGAGTTTCCCAGCAGGCCATTGCCCAGAGAATCAAACTCCCTCCACTGGCTTGTTATCGTCTCTCAGTACATCCCCAGATAAACAGTGTACACTACACAGCTTTCCACATGATGTCAAATAAAATGGGACAGATCAGACATTTTCCACTGCTCCAAGGTCCGGTTCTGATTCTCACATGCCTATTGTAGGCACTTTCGATGGTGGACATGAGGTAATCAGTCTGAATGGTCTGCAATGTGTGTTGTGGCACATTCCTCCCAAAACCATCATTAAAATTTTGTGGGACTTGTGCCACAGTGGACTTTCTGTTGACGGGATAGCCTTCGTTGCCCTCACCGGTTTGAAGTTTGTCCCTCCTCAGAACACTGTTGGTAAATTCTCATCACTGTTCACTGAGAGCAACCCAAAAGCCTTGCTGTTTCAGAGTTTCAACTCTAACTGAACACCTGAACCAGCTAATCAAGGTCTTCAGAAACTTCCAGGAAAGTTTGTCAGAGCTGGTTGGAGCTAAACTCAGAACATGGACCCGCCAGGAGCAGGATTGGACTGCCCTGTATATACATATCAATTTGTAACTGTATGTTTTGTTTTACAGCCAAAAAGGTCCAAAATGGTCCAACGCCAAAATAATACCAGGAAGACATCAGTCATGGAATGTTAGTGAGTTTGTGGATAAATACCAGCTATGTTTGAATGTACAACCTTGTAATCATGTCAAAGGTCATTAAGCCATCAATGTCCCAATGTTTCGTTGTTAAAGTTATTTTCACAATATATTGCATCATGTCATAGGGAATTAGTGAATGGAATGAGACGGAGCCGAAGTGTGTGTCTGCACCGACCGATACATGCCACCCTCTTTCACCAAACAATGAGGAAAAGCATGGCAACACAGAGGACAAAGCCTGGTTGATTGCTCTTTGTGGAGTGGAGCACTCTCCGTTTTTCAACCCCACGAAAGCTACAGACTTAAAGCTGATGTGACAAATTACAGAGGCAGTCTCACAATGCCTTCCATTCTCAAGCCCTTCCAGATATGAGAAATGGTCGTACCACATCTCTTTCTGTAGCGGGTATCTGTTTGCCTCAGCTTTCGTCCTGTTTCATTTATTCAAAGTATTTACTGTGGTGAGGTCTGGACTGACATGGGCAGCCATGTGTAAACAGAATCCTTCATTAAGATAAAACGCAAGAGGCAGGTCTGATAAATGCAGCAGATAAATGGCTGTGGATATTTGTCTTGGCCGTGGAAAACAAGGTTTCATCATGGCAGCACTTGCTGGTTTCGAAGTCTTGCTCTTTTCTTTTTCTGTGTTTATTTTTTTTTTTCTCGGATGTTTTCATCTGCCTTCTTCTATTGAAACTTCTTTAATCTGTAAAGAAATAGTTCACCCCCCAAAAAATTCTGCAATTTATTCACAAGTGACTTTCTGTGGAAAATAAAAAAAGATATTTTAAAAAATATATTGAGATGGAAGTCAATGATGACCAAAATGCTTTGGTTGCCAACATTCTTCAAAATATCTTCTGGAACTTCTTCTGTTTTCCTTTTTGCCAGCACAACTAATGCCATGTTTTCGCATCTCTCACTGTTGTCATGTAGACCAACAGTGTGTTGACCCTTACTGGGTTGGTTTCCTCTGTTCATTTATTATTTAGAGCCCATTCTAGTGGACATATGTCCATGCCATGTCCATGCAGGAAATGAAGACATAGAAATCAGGCACAAGTCATAAGAGTTGAAAGATATCACCAGACCCCCTCGTGATGGGACCACAGCATCAATTATTCACCATCTTCCAGTATTTCAGCACCCAATCAACAGCTACGATGAATTTTTATCCAGCCTTTTATTCTTCAAGACTGCAAACATATGCAGGAAAATAAGCAGGCGAACCACTACCGTCCCAGTTTGTCTATGACCTGAATCGCCTGTCTGCATAAACACTAGTGGATGAGGCTAATTAAGATGGGAGAGAAAGTCTTATTAGTATGAAAACCGAGACAGAAAAAGTTTTAAAATTGCAGAAAAGTGACTGCATAACAGGGAAGGTTAGTGAAAGTCAGCCAGTACTCAGTGAGATATCTGAAAGATTTTTTTTTTTTTTTTTTTCATAGAATAGTGACTCCAGTTTGAATAGTTGAATCCCTAAAGAGACTGAATGAGGGGAGTTTAAGCCCTAAGCCAAAAGCAACTTTGGATTCAAATGAACAAAGCCAAAGGTTTTGGTTACTGTGCCCTAAAAATCAATGTTATCTTAAAAATAGCAATGTTTCTGAGTGGCTTTCAATCATGACTGAAAAAAAAAAACTGCTGTGACTCAGTCTTTAGTGGAACTGGGTGGACGGGGAGACTGAAAGACAGAGAGCGAGCGAGCGAGTGAGTGAGTGAGTGAGTGAGGGAGTGAGGGAGTAAAGAGATGATAAATGCTCTGACAAATTAGGTTAAGTATTAGTCTAGCTTGCGCTGGATGTAGCACTGGCAGCATAAATATGACAGAATGAACGCAGCCAAAGTTTGTTATCGAAATGCAAGTACAGGGCAGCGGTGATGCAGTCAGTGACAAATTGATGTCAGAGGCTAGCATAATAAAAATCATTTACCGTTGCCGTAGTTACCCAACCCTCAGTCATGCATGCTACAATAACACTAATAACTGAATGGCAAGGATAAATAGACATGTGCACGCACATGCATTGGTAGATAAAACCAATATAACTTGGACAATATTTTGTTCATTTCGATGTTAAGATATATAAATTATACACTGGCTAATTCGTACATTTTCCCCCTTTTATATATATATATATATATATATATATATATATATATATATATATATAATATTTTTTTATCTCTAAATAGGCCTCTTGTATTTGATTACCTATTTTTCTCTCTGATTTTCTCACTTACACGCAGTGTTGAAGGCATCTGCTTTTTTGAGCGTTTTCAGCATGTGGGTGCTGATATTATCTCCCATCAGCCCTACATTGTCTTTCAGCTGCTAATTAGCCACCATTGTAGTTTTGTGGCCAATCAGAGATCTTGGTGTCCGACGAGAGTTAATTTACATCAGATAAAAGGCATAATGTGATGGGATGGATTGTGGCGATGCACATTATGATCCAAAATCTGAGCTCCTGTGCCAACTGAACAACTGGTGCAATACCATTAGGGTTATTAATTTTGATAAGATAAGCCTTGTAATGATTCATAACCCCCTAAATCTCATCTCATCCGTGTATAATTTAGAGGGAATATCGGTTTATTATCGGTTAGTAGTACACATATGTTCCCTGGCTTTCATTATGCTCTGACTCTCTTGATTAGGTATAGCGTATAACGTAACAATGGGTATTTAACCTCTAAGGGCCGGCGGAAGGCGCTGGAGAAACACAGGCAGCCGGTGTGAATAACACAGTAAATTGCTGCAACAGTCTGTAATCGAAGTGAACAAACAAACAGGCTGTGATGAATGCAATTTTCATAATTTTCAGATAAGATTGCAATCTTTTATTCGCTAGCATTCTGTATTGCTAACATCATTGTCTGCAGAGTTCTTCTGCTCTTCCAGTCCTCATGGTAATTTTGCCCCATCGTTTGTTAGCTAGCAGGCAGCAATATGGCTGTGTGTCCAATTGGAGTGGCCAATATCCACATGAAGATCTGTGTCTTTGTTTATGCTGTGGGCACAATTGTCTTAGTTTGATTTCATCGGAGTGGACGTTCATTAGTGGGAGGACAGCAGACTCACATGCATTGTTGAACAATCAGGAAAAAGTTAGCGCCTATAATTACAGACTTGAAGAGAAAATCTAATCTTTTTTTAAATAATTTGTAAGATATAAAGTCTGGGGTATACGCTAAAGTTTAAAAGTCTGAGGTTAAGAATGTTTTCATTTATAGAGTTAAAACAGTAATATTATTACAATATAAAATAATGTTTTGTTTCAATATCTATTAAAATGTCATTTATTACTGAGATGACAAATCTGAATTACTCCAGCAGCCATTACTCCAGTCACATTATTCTTCTTATTATACAGAGCCACATTATTCTTCAGAAATCTTACTTATATGTTGATTTGTTTATTATTATTATTATTATTATTATTATTATTATTATTATTATTAATGATAAAGATGTTGAATATTGATTAATATTTTGTGAAAACATTAGAAAATGAATTAAATGGTGCTAATGTCGCATTTGATCAATTTTACATCCTTGCTGAATTAGAGTATTAATAAATAGCCTAATAAAAAAACACTTACTGACCCAAACCTTTTAGACAGTGGTGTATATATTCCCACTTACATCACATTGTGTGAAATTAAATCATATTGAGAGATAAAGTGTCACAAATGAAAGCTATAAAGTCAGAATTACACGAAATATATTCTGAGACGTTACACTGTGAGATAAAAAGTCAATGTTATGAGGAATTATGCCATAAAGATATAAAATTGCTGTTACCTTTGTATTTTGAATACTCTGAAGCAGAAATATATTTCTATATACTGTATGGATTCTGTATGTACTACATACAACAGAGTCTAAATCACTTTTTTAATAAGTGTATTATAGTTCAGTAACGCACTGCAAAAACACAAAAGAGGTTGGAAAAGTGACATTGTAATGCCTCACCAGTTATTTTACACTCTAACTACAAAAAGCACACTATCATTTATTTAATTAAGCTCTTAAGTCCATCATTTGAATAGTTTAACATTAATTGTCCCACAAGAGCCACTCGGTGCCTGCGGTGTGCCTAGCCGCACTGTCCCACCTTTCCTATTTTGTTGCGCAAATTAAAAGCCTAACTTGCTTTATTGACTGTTGTAATCTCTCCGGACCGCTCAGTGTTTACTGACTAATAGCATGAGGGGAAGGTTATGCATTAGTGATGAAATCTGAAAGCTCAGTGGTTGAGAGTCTTGCTTTTCAGTCTTAACAGTGAATAGACTTTGTACTGATAAAACAAAAGCCTGAGAGAAATAACAGACTATAGGGAGATGCTGCATCTTTTATGAGCAAATGTTTGTGTCATATTAGCTTAATCTCTTTTTTAAATGGATTTCGGGGAGGTGATTTGGGAGCTTTTACCTGGCGTGACTCTTATTTTAGTTTGGCCAGTCCAAAGTTAGTAGGACGAGTGTTAAAGCAAACATTTGCTACTAAAAAAATAGGACTGTTAATGTCCTCAATCAAAATGCAAGCAAAACAAAACGTTTAATAAAACTTTCAGAAAATGGTAGCCAATATGATTGCCAGGTAGCAGATGCAGCCCAACTAATTCATTCAAAACGCCCGGATTTCACCGCTTCACAGCGACCTTCCTTTGTGTGTCAAAGTCACGCATAATGTTTTCAATTATTTGAGGTCCTTTATTTCCCACACTCCTGCCATATGGTGACCTTCAGATGAGAGAAAAGCGCCCGCACGGCGTAGCAGTAATGCTTAGGCAGGAAGCGCAGCGGAAACAGGTGAGAACAAACACACATGTGCGCTTTGAGTGACAGGAGCACAGAAGCGACATGTTTCAATCAAAACCGTAACATGTGGCGATGCTCAAGGTGTCAGCATCTGACAGTCGTCATTTATAAACAGGCTAATTAATTCAAGCATAAAAACTTTAATGAGGGAGACGGCGCAGGTGTGTCATTTACACCTTTGGCTGATTACAGACAGTAAATCAGATGAAGACAATAAAACACATGGAATACAACCTGATTACCACTTTAAGACAAACAGAAACACTCTCAAATCAAAATGGCAGCAGCATACTTTTACAAGCAGATCATAAACCACTGGCAGTGCTCCAGTAGTATTATTTATACAGACGCTGAGGAGTTGAGAGAGCACTTGTAAAGTGACTGCAAATAAACAGATGCAACATATATACAGTGAATATACAGTATATACACTACTCTTCAAAAGTCTGAGGTGAGATTTTTTTTTTTTTTTTTTACTTTTAGTTAGCAAAGATGCATTAAATTGATTAAAAGCCCCATTAAAGGCTTTTATAATGTTACAAAAGATTGCTGTCCTTTTTAACATTTTAGTGGCATTGAGATACTATTATACAGTGCTAAAAAAAAAAGAAATGAAAGGAACACTTTTTAATCAGAGTATAGCATCAAGTCCATTAAACTTCTGGGATATTGATCTGGTAAGTTAAGTAGCAGAGGGGGTTGTTAATCAGTTGCTGCTTTGGTGTTAATGAAATTAACAACAGGTACACTAGACAGGCAACAATAAGATGACCCCCAAAACAGGAATGGTTTTACAGGTGGAGGCCATTGACATTTTTTTCCCCTACTCATTCTGACTGTTTTTCACTAGTTTTACATTTGGCTAGGGTCAGTGTCACTACTGGTAGCATGAGGCGATACCTACAAAGGTTGCACAGGCAGTCCAACTCAACCATTACTGCACATCAAAACATGCCATTGCCAGAAGGTTTGCTGTGTCTCCCAGCACAGTCTCAAAAATGAGGAGGAGATTCCAGGAGACAGGCAGTTACTCTAGGAGAGCTGGACAGGGCCATAGAAGGTCCTTGAACCATAAGCAGGACTGGTATCTGTTCATTTGTGCCAGCAGGAACAGGATGAGCACTGCCAGAGCCCTACAAAATGTTATGCTGCCTGTAACATTGTTCAGCATGACCGGTTTAGTAGTGGGTCATTGATGGTCTGGGGAGGCATATCCATGGAGGGACGCACAGACCTCTACAGGCTAGACAGTTGTACCCTGACTGCTATTAGATATCGGGATGAAATCATTGGACCCATTGTAAGACTCTTCGCTGGTGCAGTGGATCCTGGGTTCCTCCTGGTGCACGAGAATGCCTGGCCTCATGTGGCGAGAGTATGCAGGCAGTTCCTGGAAGATGAAGGAATTGATACCATTGAATGGCCCCCATGCTCGCCTGACCTAAATCCAATAGCCTCCACCTCCACACAACGCCGCCAGGTTGGACCTCAAGACTGTCCAGGAGCTCAGTGATGCCCTGGTCCAGATCTGGGAGGAAATGCCCCAGGACACCATCAGTCCACTAATTAATAGAAGGGGCCGAACAAAATACGCATGCATACAAGCATGTGGGGGCCATACAAACTACAAATCACCAAAATGAACTACCCCAATGAATCATAATCAAAACTTAATTTTCAGCCTTCTGTAGGTTGATCATTTTGAAATTTGTGAAATTTTTGGGGTTTTGTGAAATTTTCAGCCCACTGTAGATTGATCATTTTCATTTCCATCAAACGATGTGGCATCCTTTGATTCCTAACACATTACCTAGTCCATATCAGTATAGTTGTCCAGCATATTTTCCCCATTGAGATCTGATGTTTTCAAAGTGTTCCTTTAATTTTTTGAGCAGTGTAGTTTTTGTTAATATTTTGAATTCGATTTTATTTTATCTGCTGTTCATGTTAATTGTTGTTGTTTAGTTTAAGTTTTAGCATTTTTTTAAACACAACTATATAATTTTTCATTTTAATCGTTATCATTTTTATTTCAGTTTTAGTTTATTTCAGTAAGTTAAACTAAATGAAAATGAGAAATATTGCCTTGGAAATATGCTAAAATATTTTAATATTTTAATATAGTTAATATTTATTTTATTTTAACTAACATAATGTTTTTTATGGTTTTAGTTAACTAATTAATTCATATATTAAAATAGAGAACAATTATTACTGTATTTTTTATCAAATATACACAGCCTTGGTGAGCATATAAGACTTCTTTAAAAATTAAATAATCTTAGCAACCTCAAACTTTTGAATGCTAGTGTACTATATGAACCATTTAACTTTATTTGCATGTCACAAAGACTTTAGTATGTTACATGTTTTGATGACAGGTAGAGTGCATGATTACCATTTTAAAAACAGCCAATGAAATGCAGATGGCTGTTAAGTGATTCATAATCTACATAAAATGTCAACTATAAATATTTCATATCAAACTGGGTGACAATATTCAGAGTGTATGCTTTCCTACTATTATGCATTATTCAACAACTTTGGAGTGTTTGGAATGCTGGGTAAGTTTTGTATCCAACTATAAATAGGCACAAGATCCTCTTGGTAGACCATTAGGATTGTAATGACTAATTCAGCTCACTTCTGAACAGCCACTTTCATTACATGGAGGTTTGATAAGTTCTAAACAGATCAATGCAATTGGAGCATCATTGTCTGGTAGAGTCTTCAACCTCCGCTGGCACAAAAACAGAGGAATGAGAATGAGGGAAAACAGCAGGGCTATTTTTGTACCCAACTATAAAAAGGCCATACAATTCTCTGGAGTCAAAAACATGTTTGGTAGATCTTGAAGCACATCAGTATCAAAATGATCAAAATAGAACCAAAAATAGTTGAACTGAACTAAAAATTGCTTCTCTTGAGATTACTTTACAGTAAGGTTCAATTTGTTAGCATTAGCCAATGCATTAGGTATCATGAACTACATAACAACCTTTTAGTGTTGATTTATAAACATGCAGTACATCTGTTCATTTCATATTTCTTTCATTAATTAATGTAACGTGAATTGTAAAAAATGTGTTAAATTTATAGAAATTAACTTAAACCTAGACTAACGAATGCTGTAAAAGTATTGGTAACTGTTCATTATACCTAACAGATTACAGTTGTTACAGTGTTGTAAGTACATTATGGAAGTGCACTTTTTTTTCCTCCTGGAATCACAAGATCCTTTTTTTGGATTGTGATACACATCTGACTATGAATGTGTAAACAACTGTTGTTTCACTGGAAGATTAATTTATGATTTTTTTATTGAAAATTACGAGGCCAAAAAAAAAGATGCATAGATTAATTGTTCACAATGTGATTAATATTAAGGATTTAGAAAAAAGGGTAAAATTCTATTTCATGCCAACTTTAACTAATGCTAATGTTACCATTCCACTCATCTCAGAACAACCAGTTTCAAAATATGAAGATTTAAGATGATATTGGAACATTGTTGTCTATAGTAGTGTCTTTTTCAACCTCATTGAGAATAAAAACAGATATGAGAACGAAGAGGGAAATGCCTGTTATCATGCAAAAGCCTAAAACAATAATTAATGTTCAATAAAACTGAATTATATGGTTCTAAATTGAAGGATAAAGGATAAATGCAACCCATGGCAAACAGCTGTAGTTGTGCGCATAAAAAAAGTAGTACATCCAACCTCCTTACTGAGAACTGTCTGAGTTTTGTGGCTTGATTTGTCTTGGTTTTTCCTCATGCACAATGGAAGAGCAACAGACAAGAGTCTTGTCTTTCTGTCTCTGTCTGTCTCTCTTAATTGTCTTCTTTCGGAAAGCGTCCTGTTTTGTTGAGAACAGTACTTAGTTCATTAATGAGGTTTTGTGGCAACTGCGCACCTCTGCTGGGCAACACAGCCTTCTTGTGTGATAGCTGGGTGAGAGCACTGGGGTCTTGTTGAAGTGATGGTCTACGCAGAGACTGGAGTGTGTCATCAATCACCATTTCAAGCCCGGAGACACTTGGAGTTCCTTCACAGCTTGCCAATTTATGCGTCAAGTCCGGTTGGTTGCTCACATCTGAGGTCATTTGGTTTTGTGTATTTGAACCTTCTATACTTGTAGTGAGGACTGACTTCCCTTTAGCCTGCAGAATAGGGGGAAGAACATGGATATACATGGCTATATGAGTAAAAGGCTGTTTTGTACGCAGTGGATAAACTTGATTCCCAATTCCAACAACCATTTTTCTGTACAAGACGACATGGATATGGTTTAACTGACAACAAAGATGGAGATCAGAGCTGATCTACTGCCAACTGTGCTGGCCTTTAGAAGTGTTCATTGAAGCACAAAAGTCATTAAGCAACATTAAATGAAAAGGTTTGTTGAGTATTTGTGACATTTATGTGAGTGTAGAACAGGTTTTAGTGCTGACCTCTCTCTGATGTCTGGCTGTGCTGGTCTTTGCAGTGCTGTAAGTGGATGTTCTTCCTCTGCTCAGGTTATAAGGTAACGATGCGCTCTGCCTTAGGTCTTTAGGCCATAAGTCACTGGCATGCTGCAAACACATTTAGATTTAAGAATTTACAAGTTGCTTTTTCCTACTTTGTGTTGAAGATTTACGTTTTATCAGTCTATGCAGAATCAATCTTGTTGATGTCAATGCAATGCTCTATTGTTTAAGCTAAAAGAAACAGGGTAATTTCTAGGCAATCAAATATTTTACAGGTGAACGTTACTAGAAAAGCCAATAGGAAATAACAGTGTTTGCAAGACAGCAAAGGTACAGAAACTTGTCATAATGTCTACTCCACCATAAAAAAATTTAAGAAATGAATCACTAATGAAAAGTGACAGTAAGGGCATTTAAAATGTTACAAAAAAAATTATATTTCAAATAAATGCTGTTATTTTCAAATTTCTATTCTTCAAAGAATCCTGGAAAAAATTTAAAACGGTGTCCACAAAAATATTAAGCAGCACAACTGTTTTCAAAACAAATAATAATAAGAAATATTTCTACTTTATTACTTTATTTATATTACTTGAGCACTAAATCAGCATATTAGAATGGTTTCTGAAGGATCATGTGATACTGAAGACTGGAGTTATAGCTGCTGACAATTCACCTTTGAAATCAGGAATAAATTAAATTTTAAAATATATAAAATTAAAAAACAGTTACGGCATATATATTCCACAATAAATGCAGCCTTAATGAGCATACAACATCTATTTCAAAAACATGAAACGATCTTACTGACAGCTAACGTGTGAACGATAGTGAATTCTGCCAGCTGAACATTAATATTAACACTTGACCTAACTATAAATTGTTAAACATATGCAAGAACAAAAACACATTCACAATATGCAAGTATGCAAATAGATTGATAGACTGCAGGAGTGAGTGTAATTTAGTATGCAAATATTATGGTGACATCATCTCTTCGTTTGAATGCTAAGCATTCTATATTTTCAAACTCCAAAAAAAGTTTAGTAAATAGTAAATTATTTAGAAAAACTGCTTTATAATAATGTTTTAAGGAATATCATTACTGCCTTCCAAGCACTTTATTTATATAACAGTTATATAAGAGTCGATTTGACACATTTCTCCAAACTCAGGTCACTGTTCTCAAAACAGTTAACACAGTGATCGGAATACTTTGTAATTGTGCTAAACAGATTGAACGTTTCTGTTCATTTCATACAAATTACAAATCATGCAAATAATTTTCTCAAAACAATGTGCACAAAACTCTCTAATGTTTTCACAATAGTTAAATCAACCAATCAATACTTTAAAATATCTGAAAAAAAGTTTTACACAAATCATACATTTATGTACCATTTGTCCAAACACAACAAACAAAAATCTGTAATTTATCAGTCTATCAAATGAAAATGATGTATTTTTGATTGGCCCTTAACTCTTAGGTTAATCATACACTCAACACAAAAAAAACACTAATCACTTACCCATTTATCACAATTGCTTTAGAGTAATAATGAAAGGGAAAGTATACAAAGAGCAAGAACGAATATGCAAAAAAATAGTTCCATACAGAAAATGAATACCTTACTTTTTAAGCTTTAAGTCTCAGGCAAGTGAAATGTTTAAAACTTCCATATATTCTCGAGCAGCTCTAACTAACACTAACTTTTTGACCTTAATGATGTAGGAACAAATGTGCTGGAACATTCCGGACCTATTCCTGAGCTGAACACTCACTAAGACAGCTCATACTTTCCACTGTGACTTTATGGCCTTTGAGTTGTTCTTCACGTCTACATCCTCATTTTAGCAGCAGGTCTCATCTGCCTGTTCCTTTACAAACCCAGCACTGCTCGCCAGTTTCTATGGAAACCATGCCAAGCAGAATGCTGGGTGAAATGGAAGCAGCGAGAGGTTAGAAGAGTCTCAGTGCACAGAGTATCAATTAATCTACCTGCATGGACTGCACAACCGCTTTTAGTACATGTAATAATGTGACAAAACAATATGTAAACGGAATTAAGAATACATGCCCTCCACTCCTCATTTACTCTACTGCTTGAAGAGGAAAAAAAAAAACTCTCCGCCCCACCTCCCTGGAAGAGGAAAAAAATTAAGAACCGAAGCGCTTTATTTTTCTTCCTCGTATCAGTTCAAAGCCACAAAAGCAAGAATAAACCTCGACAATGAAAACAGTGAACCTGTGGGAAGTAGATAAGGATGAGGCATTAGGACCGAAGAGAGGGGCAGGAAAAATCTGAGAGGGTTAGAGGATTGGAGGAGAGATCTAAACAATGGCTAGATCATCTACTACAGTACTTCTCTGCCATCTCTTGCCTTTGGTTTAAGTTATTAATAGTGAATCAGCTGAGTCAGGCCCTCTGTGTGTAGTAGCGCCCGGCTTGTCTAAAGAAGAGTCTGCTGGAACCAGTGTTACTGTGGCAGTCTGCATGACCTTATTTCAGCTAAAAGACCTTTCCGGATAATGTGATTTATACTCATGGAGGATGACCTTGAAAACATTCCCTCAATTCTTAGGGCTAGTTTTCGTCTAACTTTCTCTGGGAAAAGGAAATGCAGTGTTATAAAAAGGACTGTGGGGGTATCATGACCCTTGTGAAAAAGAAGAAGCACACTTTAGCATACTAAAAATAGTACAAAAAATATAATACTGCCTGAGAGAGTTACTGTAAGTGTGAACAGAATGCAATGTTATCAGCATGCTAATTGCAATGCAATGAAAATGTATCATATTCTAAATTTACATAAAACATTTGAGTGCTTTTTGACCCAATTATGTAGGACATCTTTATATGTAATTCCCTTTATTGTTTTCGAAATATGGTCAACGTTTAATGCCAAATGTACTGGCAGTCATTGATGGAAAACTTATATAACACTAAATCTACTTTAATGCCATTTTTACTGAAACAGGTATGTGTTCTGTATTAAGTTATATTTGTAATTACACATTTGAGATAATGAAGTTACAATTTAGTAAATTTAAAATATATATTGAATAACACAGTATAATTTAAATATAATCAAGTGCTTTACATATGCTTTAGTATGTTCCTCAACACATCAAATAAATGTGCTTCATTAAAGCGGATGATTTAAATGTAATTTAAAGCAAAATTCTTAATTTGACATTATTACAAATTGCACTTTTTAAAACATAAAAACATTTGAAGCAAAGCTGTGAAAGTGTAGGTGTATCTTTAAGAACAAGTAAGTTCTGGCCTTTATTTTATTAACATTACATCTGTAAGTGTACTGTTTAAATATGTACTTTTAAAATTTCTTTTCATTTGAAGTATGTTACAAGTGCACATATGATACAGTTAAGCACGCTTCTTTTTTTACACAATGAAGCAGAGCTATGGTATCAGATGGTAATACCATGTATTTACAAGGTACTCCGAAGTACTTTACAGAATACCTTCAATCTCCAAAAAAAAAAAAAAAAAAAAACATGATAATATCATGGAACTTTATGAAGCTACAAAAAAATGCCAAATTTTTCATTGCTAAATTCAAAATAAACCCCAACTAAGTGCCAGATGTGGAACAGCAACAGCAACAGCAACAAAAAACTCTTCCCATGCCCATTTGTAACAATGTTAACTGCACATTATGAGCACTTAGAAAATGAAGAAAGCTCACCTTCACTCTGATAATGGAGGTGACCCAGTCCTGCTGAGATTCATTCCCTTTACAGCAGAAATACCTTTTTGAGGGAGGACACAGAGGCACATATTCAGAACACTGAGGCACAGTCATGCAGTTCTGTAGTTCAAGTACTAAGCTGTACAAAACCTTAGTAAGTTTCAGGCAGAAATATGAAAAAAATGTCTATTATTCAGGTCCAGATAAATGTTTTTCCTAAAAACCGTGCTGAAGCGTGTGATTGACTGTGCAGTTAGGAACAGAGTTAATTGCACTTACCACTGCTGCTTTTTAGTATAAACAGTAAAACCCCAACTGTTGAAAATGAGTCAGAAAAACAACAACAGAAAGTATTCCATTAGTTTCGCAGCATTACATTCAGGTTCTCCACATCAATTTACAACTATTTTCAGCTTTTCCTGATGGCGCCACAGTCTGACCCCTTGAGAACCTCTAAAGTGCTAAGATACCATTAAATTCAGCTTAACTTTCACAGCCAGCTGACAAGCCTAATAGAAAAGATGACCTATTTTGCTTGTGTAAGAGAATTATATCAATGTTACATGGCCTGTTATACTTTACACTCTTACAGATTTAACTGTTTTGCTAACCTACTTCTCGTTAATTTATTAAATTCATTTTTCTTGGTCTAAATGGTTCAAACTAAATTCTGACCTTACACACAGCATTTTAGTCAATGTGGCTGACAAACAGCTGTTATTTCCACACAACTGGTCACGCAATGAGCGTTAAAATGTGTTTCTTCAACCTCTGGCACTTTGTCCCTGGTGTTTTGTTGCTGTTGTTTTTTTTTTGTTTTTTGTTTTGAAGACAAACAAACATTTATTGCCATTTTATATATTGATTTTATTGCTTCACTCTGAAAACCCAGTATAAAATATGAATTCAAAACTTAATCTTATAAAATAATGAAATACAACATTTCAATATGTATAATGTGCAAACTATATGTGCAAAGTCTCCCACTTTTGACATCACTACCACCACAACAAATACTTTTGCTTCAATTACGGTTTCTTCAAAAGATGAGATAAGATGAAACATGATCATTCAAGGAAAATATTACATGTAATAAAGGCATCACATTTTGTTTGGTTCAATTAAGCTGTACAGTCATTTTGTCATAAGTGTGAAAATATTACCAAATTGTGTTTAGATTAGGTTACAAAAAATCCATCTATAAAATTAGCCTTAGAAAAGAACCTGTCACAGGACTTATTTAAAATGTGGCCACCTTTGATAAATTATTTTTTTGTTATAGGAAAATCATGGCCATGTTATATTAATTATTTTGTTTCCTTGTTTTAATTTAATTAAATCATGGCCACCAATTCATTCCCACAACTTTCTAATTTGCGGCCACATATTATTAATTTGTTTTAGTTAAAGTGTGGCAATGTTGTATTCATTTATTCCCTTGTTTTAAATTAGCTAAATCGTGGCCATTTTTGTGGAATGAATTCTTATTTAATGATCAAGTTATCTTGTTTTTTTTCCCCTGCATGTCATGTGCAGGCTCCAGCAATGTGTAAAATGTCATTTCCACCACACGTTATCAAACACCATACTCCATTTGAAATGTGGTGAAATTGTCACTGTGGTAGAAATGTTCATGACGGTTCCTGTGACGCACGTATGTCCATTGTAGGACAAAGTAAACATGAGAGTGTGAAAATGAGTTAATTTTCTAGTCCAGGGAACAAAAGTGCCTAGAGTTGAAGAAACACCCTCAAATGAACAAAGACTAAACAGTTTGCATGTCAATACCTCAATGAAACATTCAAATAAAATAATGTGCAAAATAACAGATTGCAAGTCATTTAAGGGTAAATGCTATTGTAAGAATCATGCCGTGGATACATTCACAAGGAAAATTATGAATAAATGATCATTAGCAAAAAAAAAAACGCACTCATAAATTACACTACAGTCATAAATCACAAAAACGCAACATTATTGAAATGAAACAAATCCACAGTTAACAATTTTCCCAGCAGGAGAGAGAAAAACATAGTACAGTGTATTTGCTAAATTACGTTTAATGAATTTTGTAATTGTGAGATATAAATCTGCTTTCAGATTGACTGTGATAGTCTTGTTTCTGAGGAGGGCATTTGGCACTAATCCAAGCAGCTCTGTGTGTTTGGCACAAGAGATAAAGACTGAACTCGGAGCTCATTTGAGCACAAACCTAGAGTTAATGTCAGAGCATTTATGAATCGATCTTAATTACACATTTAGGATTATTAATACATCTTTCAGTGTGGCCACACTAATTTAGAATAATTTGTTTTATACCACTGTTTGTGGGCTCTACGTGCTCCGGATTAAAATAAGTATCATAATTTGTTACAAAAAGCACCAGTTTGTTGATGAACTTGAGAAAGTCACGATTAGGTAGCACTTTTTTTAAAATGTGAAAGATAAATAATTGTGTCAAATGGTTTTTAGTGCACTAGATAAAAGACCATTACCTGCTTGTTGGTTTCAACTTCCTTCGTAGCCCTAAGTAACATTTAACAGACTTTAATGGAGCCTCTCTTTCTGGTTTGGTACTCTGTGGAAACAATAGCACATGTTTCAAAATCAACACAGGGCTTTTATTAAAAAAATATTCTGTCTCTACACATATTTTAAAGTACATAGCTCAAGATTTATGCTGCTTTATAACAATGCTATATATCTATCAAAATCCTCTCCAAACAATCTGCTTTATTTCCCGCAACTCATTCGCTTGAATCAAAAGGGGAAAAAACTTCAATTTCCTCTTTACAGCTGTTGGGAGCCCAAGGGCATTGTGTAAACTAGCATGTGCCGACAACTTTGTTGTTGTTGCCTGGAAGGGATGTACTTCGTACGTAATGCACTGCAAAACACAAGCGGCTCAGGCGAACACATCGACGACAGCAAAATAAGATCTAAACGAGAGTCCTAACTTACAAAGAAAGCAAGAAACAGAAAACAAAGGCAACAGAATATCAATTAAATTTCTGCTTCACAGCCAATTCCCACCTTCTTCACTTGATAATTAGCTGAATATTTCGCAGCAGCCAGAAATTACACTAATTAAGGAAAGAACAGCCTTCATTCAGAGTGCCTTCGCCTCTCCGCCTTCCCTCCATCTCTCACACACACACACACACATCCACACTTTGCTCAAATATCAGTTATTAACACATCCTGCACTCTTTAGGAGACTGTGTCTTAGATCATGGAGCATGTGCCCCTGAGGAAGAGCAGACCGGCGTGTGCACAGAGTGAATAAAGCAAGTATGAGGAGATATTACAGAGAGAGAACCTAACAGACTGCAGTCGTTAAAATCACTGTACTCATTTCAGAGGGTATGAGAATCCCACATTACTTTAATTCAAAATGAAAATAGCCATTAAGGGTTTATTTGTTTCCTTTTTTTTTCCCCTCCACGCTTATTACAAGCGGGCCCCTGCGATTGGCCCAAAGCAGGTAATTTCACATCCGCTGTGTTTTTTAATTACTATTTCATCTGTAAACGCATGCTAAGAAAACAAACAGAGCTAATATGAAATGCCACGGTGAAAAATCTAAATTGGTAAACTGGCGACTGCTGCAGGGCCACTGGTGAACAGAGATACTGCGCAGAGGTTGATCCCGATGAACAGCAGGGATGGAGATATTTAAATATTACCATGGGCAGAGATACTTAAAGACCTTGCGAACCATTTTGACTCGGAATGAAGAGTGGAAATGTAGGAGACTTACTTTTATGTCTTTGTATAATAGCAGTTTTTTGTCTTGTAGTACCAGGTATCGATCCTGAAACTTATTCCCCAAAAGCAGTTTGGAAGAACCGTCTTTGAATTTGAGTTGCTCTCCTTTAATGAAATCTTTCAGTTTATCTGTCACAAACAAATAAAACATATTGAGTCATACCATGAACTATTTATGAGACAAAACATACAAACTATGCATCTACTGCAGCACTGCACCAGCGCAGCCCCCGCTACTTCAAACTCTAGCAAGGTGTCATACATTTTTAAAATGGCTAAAGTTGTACTGAAAAGCAAGTGAAATCTCATCTGCAACACATTTCCAGCTTAACACATTCGAGAGACTAGCACATACACATCCTGCCACATGAATAAACCTTTGCATCACAGGACTGCTTAATATATATTAATATCTTTAGTGAGGCATGTAGAAAAGCTATTACTCAGCGCAGGTAGAAAATGATGATTTCTCTCTCTCTACACATATGGTTTCAATAAGAAACCAAAAAGAGTGTAAATGCACTTTCTAAAAAAAATAAATAAATAAATAAAAAACTGCTTTGCTTTTATGCAACTATGCCATTTATCATCTAGAGTGAAAAATTGATCAAGAAATTGGTACAGAGACTCTAAAAAGAAAAATTAGGCCAGAATCAGAAAACTTTATGACTGATAGTAACTAGTGCTAGGCGATTTATTCTATTTTTGCAATGATTTGTTGGCCACAAAACAACAAAATTCAGTTAATCGATTTAAAACTCAGATTTATGGATTTATTAGGGTCATCAACCGAAAACATTCACAATCTCCATGTGGAATGTTTCACATGATAAAATAAACATGAGAGAACTGAGACAGGTGTCTGCGGTTTTAATAGCTTTAATAGTCTGATTTTTACTTCAATGATCTATTTTAGTCCTCAGCTGAAATTCTTAAAATATGTTATAATGTTAAAATAAATAAATGAACAGTATCATTCTTCCTTGTGTTCATTTAGTATACTAACTACTAACAAGGCTGTAAAATATGAGATAAGCACAGCTCTAAGAATAACCACAAGCTAATCTTTGAATGTGGCTCCAATTAAAGACTGACTGTAAATGTAATAAAAAAATAAGGTTGTTTAATCTGTCGATCATAGTTTAGAGCGATCTGCTGGGGTTAGGCATTGGGACATTCATTGTCGGTACCTGAGTTGGAATCTGTCATTTTAGAACCAGAATATTTCTTAATGAGCAGGAAGGCCGAGCTGGGATCCTCCAGAGAGCTCCACTCCAATACCTGCTCCAGAATCTTCTCTTTGTAGTGTAAGGGCCGCTCTGAGCACAGAGAGAATTGATGAACGCAAAGCTCCATCTGACTTCTTTCACAAATGACTGCAACTCCACAGAACAGAAAGGCCAGAAACATATGCTATGCAAAAATGCTACGCAAGCTCGATTTAACACATCATTGTCCTTCAAAACATGTCAGAACACAATTCATATAAGTATGTTTGATGGACTGCATGTTGCAATGTGGAGAGCGGACATTTGTGTAAATGTTGTGTAAATTTATACAATATGTTCCTGGACAAACATACTCTCTAGACATTCTCTAGAATCTAAAAAAAAAAAACAAATGAATCAGTAGAACTGTATATTCTTACATACAGATTACATGAAAAAAAACAAACAAACAAAACAATCCTCCTCATCATCACCAACCACCCCCTCCCCCCCAAAAAAACTGTTTTTGCTTTGGGTTTGTCCTCCTCACAAGCATAATTATGTGGTGCAAATTTGTAATTATCGCCAGCCAATCTGACTATGATTAGAAAACACACTCAAGTGCAAAATAGATCCATTATCAAGTTGTAATTTGTAAAAAGGAAATCACAATGCACGCTATTGGCAAAAATCACTCTTACACCACCTGTCTCTCCCTCCCACAACTGCATCACAATCTGCTAATAGTTTCGCATAACCCTCATGAAATAATAATAGTTCTAATCATGCGCATTCACTTAGCTATTGAAGCATTTTAATGTGTGTGTAAGCCTTAGAGGAACATCATTAAATGCTCTAATAATTTGCTATACACTTGCTAAAAAGATGCTTTATGTAGAATTCACTCGCAAGTTAAATTTAAATACGGATTCCAACTGTTTTTATTGTTTTATTGTAAGATTGAACAGCAGCAGGACCCTTACCCATCTCTCCATTCTCAATGACCTCAAAAGTGGTCCAGAGATCTTGAGCTTTGACCTCCATCCCCTTCATCTCCAGAGTGCTGATGGCAAGCTCGTCTGACCTCATGCTAGGAGACACTATAGACACAGACATCAGTATTATTCTGTTTTCTGTGTTTTAAATGTTCAAAACTTCATTTCCTTGTGCAAAAGGATTTATCTACTTTTGCTGGAGGAGAAATGAGAGGAAAATAGGAAAAAGATATCAAAGTGTCAAGAGATAAAACACTCTGAAGCAACCTCTATTAACTGAGGTTTACCTTGACTACTGATAAAACACAATTACTCTCACAATTGAATCAAACATGCCTTTGATTAACTGCGGTTTGATTTAGTCTGTGGCAGAATACCCTCTAGGTTCACACACACGCACACACACACACACACACATAGAGCCAGACAGTCACACACACCACAGAGAGAGAGGGAAACAAACCTTGATTAAACAACACTTCTCTGGCTCCTTTTTTTCTAAGTAGACTTCAAATATCAGGTCACCAGCAGGAGAGAACTGCAAACACAGGTAGAGACAAACACACACAAACAAACACAACTTTAAATACATACTTAATTCATATAAATATAAAGAAAGAAAAAGAAAGAAGGAAAGAACGAAAACACAGCTTATCTAAGAAACTAAGCACCCAACTGTACAGCAGTCTTTGTGGATATAATACAAAAGCAATCAGCAGCCCATTCAGTTCAGACCAGCCTCTGTGTGTGTCTGACTAAATGACACACAGCTGGAGTCCCACACATCATTTAGCAGCATTACACAACAAAAGCTGGCAAACATCTTAGCTCATGTAAACCACAGATTAAAGCTCCTCTTTTAAACGAATGAAACTGCGTTGGCAAAATGTATTTAAATGTAGCGTAAATGACACATATGCTTCTGTAACATTCTATGAGAACAGTATATAAACAGTATATAAACACTCTTATTCAGATATTCTGTCTTATACAACGAAACGTTATTTTTGTAGCCATGGGAATTGTACTAGTCAAAAGTTTGAACACAACTAGCTGAATACATTTTTCTACTATCTGATTTAGAGCAGTGGTTCTCAACCAAGGGGGCCTGAGACAAACAGGGTTTTTCATTACATTAAAAATAATTAAGTTAAATGCTATGTTAGTTGGTTAATATGTGAGCACCTCTGGATCCTGTGCAGATGTAATATATGTGTTTAAATAAATAAACCAGTATGAAGGGCCTTAAAATAGTGTGTTGGAGAATAGGTGGCCACGGAGTCAAAAAGGTTGAGAACCACTAATCTAAAGACTTATGCTTAAAATGAGATTTTCCCCATACATGAATGTGACCCGGGACCACAAAACAAGTCATAAGGGTCAGATTTTTGAAAACGAGATGTATAAATAAGCTTTTCATTGATGGTTTGTTAGGATAGAAAAATATTCGGCTGAGATAAAACTATTTGAAAATCTGGAATCTGAGGGTGCAAAAAAATCTAAATATTGAGAAAATAGCCTTTAAAGTTGTCTAAAATGAAGTTCTTGCAATGCATATTACTAATCAAAAATGAAATTTTAATATATTCATGGTAGGAACATTTACAAAATATCTTCATGGAACATGATCTTCATATCCTAATGATTTTTGACATAAAAGAAAAAATGATCATTTTGACCCATACAATATATTATTGGCTAATGCTACAAATATACCCGTGTGACTTATGGCCAGTTTTGTGGTCCAGGGTCACAAATGGGCCAGTGACATAACAGTCATGTTTGGTCCAGATCTATGATGTTTTGTGAAAATACATTAAAAATGCATTTCAAATAAAAATGACCTAAAATTCATCTCTATTTGGTGATCATGCTTTTAATTCATGAATTAAAATCCACTTTTTACCTGTACTGTATTTGTGTTTCACTGTGTGAGTGTGAATGTGAATGTTTAAGCTTTTCAAAAGTATTTTTCCATGGGTCAGTTTCCAACATTGTCCTTGCCCAAACTTGAACAAATTCAATGAAACTTTTTAAACTTGGACAGTAGCAAACAAAGGAAGATTAATTTGTTTTTTCAGCTTATCTGAACAAATTTGTTCCTTATGGTGCCAGCGAGGTATAAAAGCAGGAGGAGACAGAAAGGTTAGGCAGCACAAAGAGCTTGCTGTTTGCTCTAATTTGCTCAAAACAATACCAATACAGATCAAATTGATTCTGTGACCTGTAAAAACGTACACACATATATGCCAACACAAGGAAGTTAAAAGCTAAATGCACACATTTATGGCCTGTAACATCATGCTTTAGAAAACCCGCAAACACACACATACACACCTATTTAACAGGAAGGTTAAAAGGGATGACTTACTGTGGTGTCCTTCCACCTGGTGATAAAGCTGTTTTCTTTCTCCATTTGCCTAACCTGCTCTTCACTGACCTGTTTTAATGGACCCACACAGATAAACACAGATTAAAGCCCCTGTGCACAGTAAACAGTCCTACTCACATCCCCAACAGCAAAGTCAGGGCATTTCAACTCTTCAGAAAGCAAGCCACAAGTGGACAAGTTTGCCAAAGGCATGTCAGAAAACTAACCCAAGCAGGTCAATAACATACAACCACAAGTGGAATATAAGTTTTCAGATGATTTTAATATATAATGGCCAATAACTGATATCTAATGGTGCAGCTATTTTTTGCATTTAGATTGTAAATGTAAATTACTGTAAAAGAAATAATGCTCACTTAAAGCTAATCTGTTAAAATGTAAGCTTAGAAATGTTCATACTGCACATTATGCTGTGATGCTTCTAAATGCATTTTATAAGATATAGAATAACTAACTTAAATGCTTTATTTTTTATAACAATACTTTAAATTTGATATTAGCAGTTTGAAAACATTGTCACATTTGTAAAAAACAAAACAAAAATGTTAACCTATAGAGTAAACTTTTAATTTACACCTGCATGCCTTGCTGTTATGCTGCATATTACTTTAATGAAATTTCCCATGTTTTTCTCTAGATCACGGTTGTTAGCAACACTAAACTTCACGTTTCACACGTTCTCCCTCTCTCCAAAAGTACAAGCGTGTGTATGTGCAAAGCCGGGGGCCTATGAAAGTACGAGCGGGCCGAGGGGGAATTAGCACAGCGCGCAGCACCTGTAAATCCCATTACAGAGGCACGCGTCCAAGTGCAACACGAACACCGTCCCCTTCCTCACACACTTACACTAAAGCTGCGCATTCGCGGTGTTTGAATGGAAATGCTTTTCACTGTTTATAGCAAGACATGGAGTTTGTCATATACTCTGTAATGGTTAAACAGCCACAGCTTGCCAGTTTGTTATAGCCCTCTTCAAATGAGGGGTTCAACACAGACAGGCGTCTATTCTCATGAGCGATAATTAGAATGGACAAGAAGATCAATGTCTCATGTCCAATTCTTCAGTAATAAAAACACCACAATTGACTACGAAATCAAGTTCTTGTGTATTAATAAAAAGGGTATAACGGTATTATAAATTATTCATTCATTAACCCCACACACCTGTGAAAACAACACTTTTGGCTCTCAAACTGAGAATATGAGGGTAGTGAATATTGGAGCGGTCTCCCGTTTAGCAGGCTCTTGGGACTCACGCAACAGAGATCAACTATGTGTCTGAATCCTGAGAGAGGACACATGTTTAACTCACAGAGAAGAGCTGGGTGTAGTTGTTGATGAGGTCTTCCACCACGCGGGACTCCTGAGCTGTGTGTCCCTCCGTTTGAAACAAGCACGAGGAGAAAACACATGCCAGATTCTGTGTGTTCATCTGGTTGATATGCGAGCACCTCTGGATCCTGTGCAGATATATGTGCATAAATATGGGAATACTTCTGGAAAAAGACCTATATAAATCATAGATGAGTAAACACACACCGTTCATACAAATATATACACTTCTGAATTCACTGAATTCTTTGTGTAATGTGTAATAACTGTTGCAACTCTTGCATGCAAGCTCAAGCTTAAGTAAAGTAGTATAGCAGTATAACTATTTTATGATGCCTAAATTAAATTTTAATATTTACATATTTAATTACACTACTGTTGAAGATTTTGCTGTCTGTAAGATTTTTTTAAATGTTTCTGAAAGGTCTCTTATGCTCATCAACCATTATATTGTGAAAATATTATTAAATATGATTAACATAACCATTTTCTATTTTATGTTTAATGCAAATGTTAATGTTTTATGTAAATGCAAATCAGAATTTATATAAGCCATTCCTCCATTCTTCAGAACCAGGGATCCTTCAGAAATCATCAACATAATACTTTGATTGTGCTGTTTAAGAATTTGTTATAATCAATCAATGCTGAAACACAGTCGTTCTGCTTAATATTTTTGTGGAAAATCATGAGGAACAGAAAGTTCAAAACAACAGTATTTATTTGAAATAAGACTTTTTTAATGCATAATGCAAAAGTCTTCACTGCCTTTAAACTCAAAGTATTTACTTAACTATTATGTCCAAGTAAAAAAAAAAAAAAAAATTGTAGTCAAAGATAAATACAGCACGTATCATATTGGAAAAACATATTTTGATCAGAAAAGTTTTTGTTGGCACTGTGTTTTTGTTAGCAGAAATTTTAAGGCAGTTTTTATGAAGAAAGCTTTGGCAGGAAGTGAGTAGATTTAAATAAAAGCACATATAAGCAACAAAAGAAAGTAGGCAGGTGTAAATGCTGTGTATTTTTGACCTGAACACAGCAAAACGGTTATTGTACATCATGAGGGAAATGTTAGGCTACACTCCCAAATATGCCAAAAGGGCCAATTAAGCCTTCTTCAAACAATTACAGTCATTACAAGAATATTTCGAACAATCTGACATACCCAGTGAGGGTTTGGAGCGCCCATGTTTTACTGTGAGCTATAACCAGACTTCAAACATTAACACAATACCAACTGGAAATGTTACTGGCTTCAGAGGATTTAATTGCAGAATGTTGTTGTTGTTGTTGTTGTTGTTGTAAAAATGGGGAATTACCTGTACAAATGCTTGCCAGCAGAGCACACAAAGTGTTAAACCTGTTGACTTTGGGTAAACTCTGAATGTAGGTTGAATACTTTTGCACTCTGACCTTCTCATCCTGTTCATCTGCATGTATGGACAATAAACACTATTTAAACTAGAAATGTAATGTGCATCCACATAAAGTTTCTGTTTGACATTTTACACACACGGGAAAAAAAAAATCCTTGACCAAGCCCCTTAAAGGTGCATTCAGTAGTTTGGTGCTGGTTTATACTCACCCATATGAAGACTGCGCCTCATACTAATTTCCTATAAAAAGTGTTTTAATTATATATGGACGCCAGTCAACCAAACTTAATGTATTTTGCCATTATAAAAATGACGAAGAGAATCCCCGTGCTCATTAGCTGATGCCTCTGTAGATACTCTAGTAGTGTTTCATGATATAAAGAGTGAAAGCGCCTCAAAAAAGAACACACTTTTGGCTTTTAATCGTGCAAAAAATAGAGAAAATCAGGTACCTCTACAACTGAAAAGGCCAAAAAAAGATCTGAAGCCAGAAGACTGACAAAAACAAAGACAAAAAATAACGATCATGCTGATCCACATCGATAGATGGCAGTGTGGCATCTAACACTACTGTGGTAACTGTAATTAAAGCACAAAAAGAATGCTGAGTGGCAAACACTAGCTAAAGAACTATTGAACACACCTTTAAGAACACAACAACTGGACTTAGAGTAGTTTTGATCTATAATGGAACACAAATTATGTTCATTCACAGGACAGATTAAGTGGTTGGCAGCACTAAACCAAGGGCAGAGATCCAAAAAAGGGTAAAGCTCTTTAGCCAATAGAGCATCTTCACGGTGAGACAGGAAGCTCTTGAGTGTGTCTGTGACGTCCTCTAGCCGGTGCTCTTGAGCCCATAGCTTAACAACCCGAGCGTTCTTGGTAAAGTCATGCAGGTACTGGGCCACACGGCCCGGGTCACCGTTCTTCTGGTAGATTCCCCTCATAACACAAACCTGGGGGAAAGGTCACAGTAAGAGCTTTGTGAGATAACTTTATAGTGTCCTTTATGACATGATACAAAAAAAAATAATAATAATTTTCAAAAATGAGATACATTAATACAATGAAATACAATTGGTTTAGATCTCATAGGAATATACAGCAGCTTACATATTGGGTGACAAAAGCAATGCAGCTATCCACAATGATAGAACATCCATTTTTATTCAACTGCTGGTTTGCAGAGAGCCATACCGTCCCGTCCCAGCTGCCAAACTGGATGGAAGAATGCCACAGTGCAAAATCCTGCTTTGTTATGCCATGTATGTACACAGTTCTGTATTAAAAAATAAATATACACATTTACAAATTAAAATATATAAATTCACAAAAAAGAGGATTTATGGACAGCATGGTGACAACACTGTACACTTCAGTTCGGAAGGCTCTTAATGCTCACCTAATTGACTAAAAATACAGTAAAAACAGAAATATTGTGTGAATATTATTACAATTTATAATATCACTGTTTAACTATTTTTATATATTTAAAAAATAATTGAATTGATTATGTGATCGGGAAAGCTGATTTTTCAGCAGTCATTACTCTAGTTCCTGTGTCAAATGATCCTCCCAAAAACCATTTCTAATAGGCTAGGTGCTTTTCATACTCAATGTTAAAAACAGTTGTTATGCTTAGTTTTTTCAGGATTATCCTTGATTAATTTACCTTGAAACAGAATTGTAACCTTATAATGTCTGTTAACTTTAACTGCCACTTTTAGAGTCATTTTTAATGTGTCTGAAATACACAAAAGAAAGTATATTATTCATTTCTTTTCTTACTTTCAATAAAAGTACATAAAAATACCAACTTTTGAATGATAGTGTATGTTTACTAAAACTTAATATCAGCAGTCTTTTATGTTGCATTATGGTGTACTGTACCTCCCACGGGGAGTCTCAACCATGAGTAAGACCTGAATCTTCTCATCACCCTCCATATGAGTGGACTGGTACAGCTGAGGAAAAATATATAGGAAAAACTTTGCTGAAGCAGTCCATAACTCCATTACCTTGACAGAATGATAACAAGCCACTCTTAGACAAACTAAATAGTAAAAGCATTAAGAGTGAAAGAAAACAGAGGAACATGAAGTGAAACAAATGATGAGAGCTTTAGTGTTTTGTAAACTTTCCAGCTGGAGTAAAGTGGAGCAGAAAGCGGAGTGCTGCTGGTCATTCAAGTTTCTACGGCAGTACACGAGAAACAACTGCCTCACTGAACCCATCAGACACATGCACAGTTGTACATACACAATTCAGGAGTCATTGATTCTTCAACTAATCTTCCCATCTACATATCCTGGTCTTTGTTTTTTTCCCACTCCCTGTCATTGCCTCTCTCCTGTCTTTCCCTCAAATTGCCAGACCAATACTGCAAATCATATTCAATGACCAAAACTCTTTATCAATCTTTGTATTATGTTTCATTAATAATCAAAAAATTCAGTAGAGTCAATCACTTGTGCATAAATTCAAAGCTTAAATCCATATTCCAGAGTAATAAAACACAACCAAAATCAAAAACAAGTCAAGTGGAGAACACAACAACCTTGCTTCAATTATTTCTGACAACTCCAATACTCAACTAAAAATCAAACCGAAACATAGGAACTTAAAGGGATAGTTGTGCACCTAAATGAAAATTTCTGTCATCATTTACTCACCCTCATGTCTTTTCAAACCTGTATGAGTGCTTTCTTTCTTGTTGTTGAACTCAAAAGAAGATATTTTGAAGACTGGTGGGGTTCCCATTGACTTCCACAGTATTTCTTTGTGTGTGGGGTTGTGGTGGGGGTCTAACTATGGAAGTTAATGGGGAACCACCAACTGTTGGGTAATGATGACAGAATTTTCATTTTTGGGGGTGAACTATCTCTTTAGGATCCTATTGTTTAGGTTGATTTTAGTTGAGTTTGGAATTTCACACCACATACAGAATTTTAATTTTTGGGTGAACTATCTCTTTAAGTGCTAAAAAAGCACTTTAATTGTTGCACTTTTAGCCATTTTCAAGGTTGGCAAATTTTTGTTTGCCAATGTTATTGAAAATGATTTTTTTAAAAAGGAAAGGAGCGCTACTGGGCACACAAGGTTTATTAAAGAAGCCATTACTGAAAAGAGGCAAACATTCACTATCACACTTTGATAAACAAAACACCACTCACTTTCATCCTTTAAACCCCCCTAAACAACGCCGCTTAACTTTTATTAAGGAATTAAAAACAGAATTAAACCAAACAGCCTTGTAGTTGCTGGGGCTAGCATTGAAGATTCCAATAACACCTCTCTAGGGCTCTCTTTTTCTTGTTTACACATACCGTGGAAATTATGTTACAAGGGTAGAATGACTTCAGATTAAAGTGGCCAACGAGCTTCCTTTCCATTTAGTGAGGGTTTAGATTATGTTCGACAGATGAAAGAGAAATCAATTTTTACAAAGTAAATTATGCTTAAGTTCCCAATGGAACATACAGTTTTTTATTGCAGTAACCCAACGGTTGAACAAAAGGATTGATGAGGCTTCAAAATACCTTAATTTTTATCTAACTTTTGCCTTAATGACAGCACACTCTAGCAGTATAGACACTCCAGAAGTTTGTGTAAAAAAAGGCCTCCAGCATGATCTGAGATGATCCCATAGAAAGCATCTCGAAGCTTCCAAACTGTACCAGAGTCCACATGATCAAATGTCAACAATTTTATTTTGATTACTAGAAAATAGTGCAGAACCTGAAATATTTCTCAAATGTGCTTTCAAATATAAGGTTGTTTTTACATTTGTACTTTAGTTCTTTTGGTCCGGACCAAAAATGAAACTATACAGTTAGCCCTCGTTTTGTTCAGTGTTCATTTTAACACTGAGTCTAAAGATACAAAACAAAATGCCATAAGGATATGGTCGCAACCTAATTTTTTTTTTACTCCCAGATTTTCAATGTGGCCGCAGACCTTTGGACCCCACTGTACTTGAGGCACCTTTTAAGATCTTCAAGAACAATTGGATCCTTATATCGGAGAACCTGCATGTACTTTTCAGGACCATGGGACAGCAAAGCCCTTTGACAAATACTATAAAACTACCATACTGCCATTCAGGAAGTTTAGAGAAACTATTCAGAGGTGCTTTGAAGCATTTACTTACAAAAGACTATGAGAATTCCTTTCAAAAAGCTTCTTTGTAGACAAAATATTGTGTATGACTTTCAGATGTCATTTCTACACAAAGCTTTTCCATTGCTAATGGAATAAATCTAACATTGCTCTCCTGTTTATGGGCAGGAGCGAGTAAAAGAGGTGAGCTAGGGGTCAAAGCTGTGACACTGCTGGTACTGCCTATGTCTGTGTCCTAATCTAATTTTCACAGAGTTGCAGCCCTTTGAGGCCCATATGTTCTGTTCGCTATAGAGATCTTAAACCCTGGAGACTCTTCGTTAGCGTGCCCACTCTAAATTTCAAGGCTCCGTGAACTGTTTGGAGCATCACCCTCTTAATCCTGGCCCCGAGTATGTTGGGCTTTCTGGATTTGTATCCTTTTTTGGCCTTGAAAGGATTAGGAAAAAAAGAGATTCCCATTGATTTTTTCCCGCCTCGTTCTAGCGCAATTGATTGAAAAATGTTGCAAATCTGGTCCATGTGGTGCCAAGCTCGTGTCAACTACCTCCCGCCCAAACACGATTGCCATCGGCAACTGCGGTCTCCCTTGGAGACAGACGAGACGTTGTGACCAGACGAGTCTTTTAGAGGACGTGGGAAACAGAATCAAAACATTAGCACACACTGAATGCCAACAAATAGAAAGACAAGACATACTATCAATAGACAGAAAAAGGCGAAGAAGACTAGGTCTAGTATTTCAGACAAGATTTCAAGAAATGATTGTGAGGCTCAAGGTGTCTCATAATAACGGAGGACTGAGAAAACTTTACCTAAGAAATCACTAATGTAATTCATTAAAAGAATAGACAATATGGGCAATACTTTTTTTTCAACAGATGATCCTAAAAATGCCTTACTGAGATCGTTTTTAAGCTCCAAAAAGGATGCATAACACAATGAATGTATCATTAATGCTATGTTTAGCCATTATTTGACTGCTAATGTTTGTCGCTCGAGTGACCTGTAACCACTGCAATCAGATCACCTGAATCATGTAAACTGAACTTGAGAATCAGAACCAGATTGATTTGAGAACAAACCATTGAATTGATCCAAGGTCTGGGTCATAAAAACTGTTTGTTTGCAAGTCGACATTATAGCTCTCTATGGACTCTCATAAAGGCTGAAAAGGAGCGAGACATTTGATCAAGATTTTCATGAATAACTGAAAAATTAATAAAATTAACATTTCTAACTGTTTCCTCACGCTGTGTTTGTTATTGTTAACTACCAAAACAATGAAAATCACTGAAAATTTGTAATTGAAGCTAAAACATATATATATATTTTTTTTAGGTAATTTTTGAGCTTGGCAATCCCAGTCTCATTTACTTTCATTATATTAAAAATAATAGCCATGATAATTTTTCAAAAACTAAACAAAAGAAAGAAGGTTTTGGAAAAACATGATCAACTATTCCCTTAATATCTTTCATTCGGACTGATATGCATGCATTTTTTGTCCCTCACTAAGCTCCTGTAGGCGTTTGGAGTTGAAGAACCTCCCTCCTCTTCATCTTCATCTCCAGACAGAAGTAGAGTTCTGAGCCCAACTAGAGCAACCATCCCATTCGCCCATGATAAAGGTCATGACCCTCTTGTAGTGCAGTCGGCCAATAAGTTCACTGTCCTGCCTCAGCAGCATCTGCCCTTGCAGAGACAAAACGCTGAAACGAAAGAGAAAAACATTAAACAGCGGAGCCGTGTGAGTTGCAAAAAAACATTTAAAATTCAGGGGCTTGTGCAGATGACACAAAAGAAGTTCTAGGTGTTTTCTGCCAAAACAAACTACAGCTAACCCTGGAGTTGCATTAAACCGGCATATATAAGAATGAACCACAAACACCCTTTGAACATTTCCTAGCTGCACCTCCACACTTCCACATAAATGGGAATACGTGCAAGTGTTGTGTGTGTGTGTGTGTGTGTGTGTGTGTGGAGTGAGGGATGAGAGCAAGTGAGAACTGGATCTGTTTGAAGGAGTAATAGCATACACTCACTCGCACACAAGAAACACACTAACCGCACACCGACAACAACAGGGACAAAAGACACAATAAAATGACCTTAAAGAGTCGATGCATACAGCACAGTGCGGCAAACGCTGCAATTCATATTTGCGCACATATGCTGAACCCCTGCAACGTTGAAGTTGCGCTATATCTTTTAAGAAGCTATTTGATGTGTTCGAGTTGAGTGTAACCTTGGGGGGCGATGGCATGTGTCCATGTCCCTGGGGTCCTGCTGTGCGTCTGAGGTCTCCGCTCCGAACACCAACACTCTCTGAGAGAGCAGGTACAACATCAAAGGGGGTGAACACTGGCCTGAGGGGTAAGGTGTGTTAAACAGCACAATTAACAACACACAACACTAAGTGACTGAAACAACACCACATGACCCACATGCGTCACAGCTGGTGAAACAGCAAAGCGGATGGTGATTACTCCTGTTATCCTTTTGCTCTTACAGTAAACAGCTGAACGCTGGGAGATTAAATCCCGAGGGAAAGGTCACTCTCCTAATGGCTTTTAACAGCTCTGACTTGGGAGCCCCACATTTTTAGGACAGGGGTGGATCTTTTTTGTTACAGTTAGGATGAAAGCAACGAATTCAAGAAAAAGGGGGATTTCAGGAGATTAATCGGGTTAGAGGTCGGCCAGCATGTCGGTTCCTCTCTTATTTCTTGTTAGGAACTGTGGGTGGGGTCACATCAAAAAACTTTCCATAACCACTAACCGAAAAAAAGTTGGTCAAAAGAAGAGTTCATTAACAAGAGGGTGTGAGAAGAGAGAGACAGAGTGGGAGGGACGAAACATGTACCCTGTTTTCAGTGATGTTCTTGCTCGTGTGTTGCTGATGGCCAGGCTCACCACATCGCTGACATCAACGCGGCCTATGGCTGTAGCGTTCTTCTCATTTTCATAGTATAAGGAATCCACCTTCCAAATGTACACAAGCGGACGGACCAGGTCTGACACATACAAATAGAAAACCAACATGAGAGATTTAACTACTATGGGTACTAGATTCAAATTACAGAGTTCTTTATCGCACTTAGTGGATACTTGCTGCTTATTGCTCACACAGACAGATTTAAACAACTTTAGTCCAGTGCATAAATTCTGCACTGTTGCACTACAGACATGAACGAGCAGACAATTCCCCAGGTAAAATCCAGCCATTTCAACAGGAATCCACCATGACTGGAGTCTCACACATGAAGGTGAAAAAAAGTTCCCTATGCAGATGTAGTTGTTTGTAATTAAATTGGTCAGGCAAATTTAACCAAACCGGAAATGTCTGCTTCAGTTTGAAGCTGACTTTTATCGGCCGAATTAGAGCTTCAAGCATGCAATTTGACAGTATGAACCTTCTTTTTTTCCACCAAAATTTGGTAACATGACCTGCACCTTTAGAGTTGCTCTGCAGGATAAATGTGGTCAATATCCAGAACATGTTAGCAACCCCATAGCAATGTGTTAAAAACCATTTAGACTACATTTTTTACAATTTTACATGTGTTCATAGTAGGCTCTCTATTCACTCAGACGTACTTTAGGATTTGCCTTACTCACAATACAATTTAAAAGAAACCAGAGAGTTTCTAAAGAAGGCCAGCTTAGCAACAAAGGGTGGACAACTTATTTTTTCTTAAGTGGAATATTACTGTATTAATGTTATTAAGAATTCAGAGCAGATTCACAGCCCACGGTTATGGTGGGATATCCAATAGTTACCACATATACTGCAAATCTTTATCTACTACTATTTAAAGACATTAAAAAAGGTTTAAAATATCATTAAAGGATTTTTATAATAATATAAATCCAGGTATGCATGATCAATAACGAGTAACCAGAGACAGTTCACATTTTTTTTCTAATGGAAACAATTATGCTATCTCAAGAAAAAAAAGAAACTTAAAAATGCCAAGTGATTTAGCCATACATTATTCAAATGCACCTAATGGTATTCAAGCTTATACCTAACTTATTTATGTTTTTGTTCAAGTAATTAAATAATTTATGTCAGAGACTTAAATTCCCTAGTGTCCTATCAGTAACAGCTTCCTTTATTGGCTCAGGTCTTTGTAGTCAAGGCAGTGTTCTATTTGAGGACTTACCGCCTCACACCACTTTTACTGTACAAAGCCAACTGCTGACGAAGGTTCGCAGGACCTTGCAGGACGGTTGATGATCTGTAATGTACATGTCGCCGGCATCCAAACATTATATGCTATGATTGTGTATAAATCAGACACAACTGTAGAGATTTCTACAAGCTGCTTTACTCCGAACACTGAGAGTGTGTTGAGTTACAACAGCACAAGTAATCCTGATCAAGACCATTTTAATTATAAAACCAAAGCAACAAATAACCCTTGCCCCCAAAGCCAAACCTGTAAAAAAGGATTTAATAAAACAAACTTGATATTTTCATTATGTTAACATATCTAGTCAAAACACTGCATATTTAATTTTATGCAGTACTGAATGCCTTTAAAGCGGTGTTTTTAAAATGCAACACAAGACAAAAAAAAATCATGACTAACTAAATAGCCTTTTATACCTATTTGGCATCACATAATAAGTGCAGTTTGAATCTATAAAAGATACATCAAGGAATGTTAAGGCCTGTAAAGACAGCCCACATTAAGTACTAAACTCCAAGAGATTCTCCGCAATCTGAGAGGGCTTCATAAAATATTTCAATAAGATGTTCACTCTTTTTTCTAACTATTACATTAAGTTATTTAAGTATTACTAGCTTTTGAATTCAACACAATATAAATAAATATTCAGAGCAAAAGTCATTTTCATGTAATACAAACTGTCATTTGTCTTTTAAAATGCTGATGTTCTCTTTCTCAGCGGAAAGGCCTTGTGTGCATGTTTCCAGAGGGGAGCTATTAGACAAAATAGGATGGATAAACTGAACTCCCATCCTCGTGTTACAGTGACACACAAATGGTTTTAGTTCCTGACAATGCCTCACCTGATTCATCTACAAAAAACTGGCACTTCATTAATCCAGTTAGCCTAGCTTTAGGGTTTGGATGCATCAGGGCGGGGAACAAACTGTTTTGTCTCGGCAATGTCAAGATGAGAGTTTAAGAGACACTATAATTATGGTGCAAAGAGGGGTTATCCATGTGACATTCAGAGTGATATTTAACCTTTAAACTGATGGTATATGAAACAAAACTAGTTGATCAGTGAGAAACTTCAGTGTCAGCGTTGGTAATTGGTGACTGTTGCTTTGACGCAATAACACAACACATTAATGCGGCTCGTGTACATACACATGCACACAAGGTCCACAGGCAGCTGGCAGTTTACTATCAACAACTAGACCGACTCGTGGCCAGTCTCTCAGTACTCGAGTGTGGTGTAATACATAAATTGCTGGTATTTCTATTTGTCCCTCCCACACCTCTTCACCTCATCTCGTCTGGAACCTCTCCAGCTCAAATGCCACCACCAAGTAATGTGCACAAAAACCCTCTTGTCACTGTCTTTTCATTTTCTTGTTTACAAAGGGCTAATGGATATATAATCTCTGAACCAGTTTGTTCCTCAGGAACACTATGGAGAGGTGTCCCTTTCATTAGTCATTATATTCTGCAATTTGCACATCATGTGAGCCAAGGGTCTTTGTCTACTTCAACTCATCAGGGTCTTTAACTGAATTGAAACCATTTTTAAAAATTCACATCAAACATCTCAATACAAGTCAGGTTGCTGGGGTCAAGCCTCAAAATTCAAAATGATTAAAAGAAGATTTGAAAAGGCTTTTCACAAGCAAAGTTGCACAATTTACTTCATACACCATCTAACATGCTGCTCATTGGAATCTTGAACAGGCTGGAGCATTCCTGAAGATGCTGCATATCCCCCCCCCTCCCACACTTGGAGTTGCCCTTACTATTACAATCCATGTACATCTTGTAATGTGTTGTTTTGTGGCACAAGCAAAACAACTATCAACTGTACATTATTGTTCAAAAGTTGGGTAGTCAGTAAGATATGTTGTTGTTGTTTTGTTTTTGAAGAAAATACTTTTACATTTTTTTTACAAAAATATATTTCAAATAAACGCTTGTAGTTTTGAATTCTATTAATCAAAGAATCTTGAAAAGAACGTATCATGGTTTTCACAAAAATATTAAAGCAGTACTGTATTTTTACCCAAATAAATGCCGCCCTTGATGAGTCATAAGAGCCATAAATATTAAATAATTTTAACTGACCCCAAACGTTAGCCCAGTGGTGTCATATAAAAACTATTATTTTTCAAATTCCCACATTAATTAGACTGCCGTGCAACAAAACCCAAAAAGTTATCATTTAACCAAAACACTTATCACTCATATAAAATTTGGCCTGTTTCACAGTGAATGCCCATAAGGAAAACAAACATGTATCTACAACACAGCAGATTTATGCTGCTTATGGCTGCAGAAAAAAAAAAATGATTTCTGTGCTACTGTATTGCTACCAATTTTCTTTAATAACAACCATACATCACAATCAGGGCGTTGTCCATTGAAAATTATTACAACTTAATGGTCACAAAATGACATTTATGAGAAAATATGTAACATGAGGAGTGGAATCACATTTATTTCCAGATGATAATTAATCTACACAGAACGACACTAAACCTCAAACTGGAGGCTATAAACTAAAAAATCCTAATTGAATCAGCTGGATTACGATGTCAATGCAGTCACTGTATGCATGGAGCCCAACAAATGTCTTCAAACAACAGAAGAGTTGTTTACTGAAGTAGTTTATATTGCTTTAAGCACCGATATAATGCAACAAATGTTCTGAAAAGTAGGTTTAAAAAAGCATTTTCTGCTGAGTTTTAATTTCGTATGAGCAGGAAAAAGGCCCAGCACCAAAACACGCACTTATGTTCCCGGTAGACAGAAGCACTTTAGTCTAGCAGTGTGAATACTGTAACAGGATGCAAAAATAAATATGAGCTGCTTCACATGCAGTGTGAAAACACAGACCATAGTGTAAAAATGTTGAGAGACTGTTGAAAAAAATCTAAAGGTCAAATCGTTGTGAGCATTTATTTATAATGTGCGCAGTTAAAGTGACTCATATTCATGTGAGTTTAGTGTCTGGAGCCCAGCATAGCACGGTTCAGAGGCTTAGTCATCACATGGACGTGCCTCAAAATAATTCTTGTTTTATCATTTACACAGGCGGAAACCTCATGGGCGAACCTCTTTCAATTGCGGATGGACATTGTTTGCTATGAAAGGATCGCAACATTGATCCAGATGAAAGAAATGAATGAGTCTCGATTGAGAAGTTGCCCCGGCTCTGATACACACAGCTACCAGCAGTGACAGGCAATGGGAGCTTGTTTTAGATGCATTATCCCCTTTAGAGCATGGGGCGTTTCACAAGTACACACACACACACGGAGGAATACCGCTGCATGATTTATAAAGGGGCAGATGTGGTTGTTTTCTCCTCTTCCCCTAAAAGCACGATTCCTCTGCGGGTAGGTCAGCGGAAGCATCAGTAAAGACACACAGAAAAACACTCTTTGACAACGCGACACAAACATCAGGGTTGGGCAAAATTCGGAATTTTAAAGAATATGCTTTCAATTTATGATGTACATTTCAAACGAATTGGCAACACTCCATAGGAAGTGTGGACAGGAAGAAGAATTTACTGAATTAAAATTTACATTTGGTTCAGCCCAACAATAACAGATAACTCTGTTCTATTTGGCTGCCTTCTGGGAAAATTATGGTGATAATAAATAAATAATAGAGTAAGAGAGTAAAATCTTCCACCATATCCATAGAATTACATTATTTGACATAAATTTCTATATGTAGTATTCAAAACATTGTCTATTTAAATAATATTTCTGGAAATACACTGTATGTTGTTTTATTTTTATTAGCCCTATGTATTATTAAACACAACACTTTATTGTCATTATGAATATTCCGTTAGAATTTCACATCTAGTTTGAGCAGTTACAATTTCAATTGGCTGAATTCACTGATGAAACAGAATTGGATATTAAAATACCATTATCAATTCAATTCTGAATGGTGCCATTAAATCCTAAACACTTAAATTTATGCACCACCCACATTAAAAAAATTTCCTTTACAATGACATCCAGTATTTTAGTAATCCATTAATGCCTGCAGAATACTGCTGTGAATGAATTGTGAGACCATGACTTGTTTTGTAGAATATCAATGCCAAATAAATGGGAATTTAAAATTTAGAGAGATTCAAGTAGTGTAACAGATAGCAAAGAGCAAAGGAGACAAGGATGTCGCTATGAATGAAAAAATCCCATCTCCGTAAGTATAAACGAGAACAGAATATTGCTATGGACAGAAACAGATAGGATGAGAGATGACGAGAGATTGAAGACCACAAACTGTGAACCTTGAAAGTTTTTCAAACACGTGAAATAACACTGAAATGCTCAAGTTTAAATCAGAGGTTTTGATCTGTGTTTTCTAGATCATGACAGTGTGTTAGGGAACAACTAAAAGATTAAATCTCAGTAAAACACAAATCACTGGATAGTTATCTATTTAAAAAATATACTGGAACATAAGTATATTAAGTGTGGTTGGCATTTTTTGTTAGTAGCGTGTGGTGTTTGCTCCTCTGTAGCAAAAAAAAAATGTTGCTACAGCTTTAAAAACAGCTGAAGTCAGTGCAACAACCGGACAAGCCTCAAATCCAACAGACCGTGCTTTTATTTGTAAATCCCAGGAACGAGACCATTAAATTATTGACATTAGGTTTTATATATGAGCATTTTTTAGACAATTAGCGTAAAAAGGCTTTTTTTAAGGCTAACCTTTAGTGGAAGAGCTTTAAAAAGTCCTTTTTTTGCGAGGAATGGCACAAGCAACATTTCCTGTTGATTTAAACCAGTTTTAAAGCACACTGTTAAGTAGTACTGCTGAATATTTATAGAAGGGGACTCTATATTACGACACCATTAATGTGTCTGCACAATGTTTTTTATAATAAATAAAACCCTAAGGTATTTTCAGCTTGACCTTAAAAATCTTTTTAAAGAGGCATGTAAGATATGTATACAATGTAAATCAGGTTAAATAATAAAAGGGCAGGGGTCAGGGGGGCAAGCAAGCTGATGATTCTCATAGAGCTGTAAATCAGCACAAAATCAGACAATAATATTTTTTTTATCTGACCTATTTTTCTAAGCAGTAGAGAGAACCAAAATATTTTCATATTTTTGTGGAGATCTATTTCTAAAGAATCAAAGAGCTGTTCTGTGCATCTGAGTGTTTTCTAGAAAGGTGCAATGCGGTTGCTTGGGTGGGTACTAGGTGGTTGATTACTGGCCCAAGTTAAAAGAAGCGTCAGAAGCCAGTCTTACATCACTACGATGTTTCTGGTTTGCTGACATGGCTCACATCCCTCCTCCATTTTCACTGCTTTGTAAACATTTACCTAGGCCAAAATTGAATAGTAAGATATTTTTTTGTCCATAAATAAACACCCTTGTGTAAAACAGTACACTTTAGCATACTTTTAAAAAGAGTCTGTATTGCAGAAATAACATACTTTAAAAAGAATATACAAGAGCAAACTGAATGTAATGCTTTCAGGCACACGCATGTTAATGTGTGTTTTATTATAGATATAAATTATACATTACATAGTTAGCTGAACTTTTTAGCGTTGCATCTTTATTTCACAGAATGTGCACTAACCTGCTACTTACAGTGAACTTACCCTAAGAAATGACCTGGATGATAAAAGGTAACTACATGGGTTAGGTTTAGGTTCAAGGGTTAATACCTAGTTATAACCCAGTGATTGTAATGTAACTATAAAAGTGTACAACTGTACAGTACACGTGGGAAAGGGCTGTTAAAATAAAGTATTAAATGCTTTTTTGGTTCCACTTACAGTATATATTATATTTGGAATTCCATAACTACTATTGTATTTAGAATATATGTAAGTTATATACTTATAAATATATTAAATGTAATATCAAATAACACTGCAGTATTTAATAAACGAGTATTTGTACAGGTGCTTTATACTCATCAAAATAAGGTGTACTTAAAAAACATGTCAAAAGATTTAAGGCGTTTATTATTACTCAAATGTACTTTCAAAGTTAAAACATTACTTTGACAAGTGTTATTACAAAAGTGTACTTTTAAAAGTTCATGAAATATTATGAAACTTAGTCATGAAAAACTCTATTTAAGTTTCTTAAGTGGTCCATTATTTCTAAATATAATTTTTTCTGTAAGAATAAAAAACGGCTGCTCTACAAGTGCACTATGTCAATACAATTAATGCGCACTTCATTATCTTTTTACTTTTCTTTATCACATCTTATGCAACCGTGTGGTTTCATTTGAGAATGTTCTGAAGAACACTCCAACGTTTGGTCATGACGTTACTGGAAGTTCAGGAAACTTTTCAGATTCTCATCCACTTGCTGAAGTTTCTTTTGTGCCTAAGAATAATGAGGCACATCTGTTTTATATTATCATAACAGACACAGTTTCTTTAAACTTTCAAACAGTCATCACATTATACTTTTAACCGATACTTAGAACTGCATTTAAACCATTTTCAACTATCAGAGTCTAATTCTAAAAAACACAGCTTGCTTGCTATTTCCCCAGTACTCATAAACACACACGCAAACACACAGTGATATCGGGCGGGGAAAACAGGCGAAGCAGGACAGACAAAGCCGGCTACCACAGCTTGAGACAGATGTCCCCTAGGGATACAAAGATAGAGACGAGCTGAAAAAAATGAAGAAAAAAACAAACGAGCTTCTACAGTGGAAACATGTTGTGCTCCAGACTGCTTGTGCTACTCCACCGAAGAGTCCAGCTTGAATGTAGGGCCCCTTTCCTGGCCCCTCGTCCTAGAGAGAACTTCTGTAGTAACCACCAACAGTCCTCGTACAGATGCTTGGAATGAGAAACAGTGTGAGCCACAATGGGTGCCAGAGAGACGAGGGGGAAAACTATACTTGAAAAGAATAACATCTTTTGGGGGAGGATTTAGTAATAAGAAGAAGGGGGTATTTTCTCAAAATAAAGGGGGCATTAATAATATTACACAAATAACGGTTTGCAAACCATTTCCAGCCATGGGGTGAGGATAAACAGTTGAAGCGCAAGATGAATATTCATAGGTAATTTATTTGGATGAATGGATAAATGAGGAGGATCTGGTGGCGTGTATGTCTTGATGGATGGGGTGCATGGAAAGACGAAGGATCAGACTTCCTGGAAACTCACACGCGGTTCTTTCCTTTCGTTTGTTCTAGAGAGTGGCCCTGCGGCTGTTCCACAGAGCAATAGAGGAATCCATCCATTTAAAAGACAGAACATCAGCCGAAAAAAGAAGCTTATACTGTGCAAATATTGCTTCCAGCCTTAGGAAAATCTATAGAGAGAAAAAACAGGGAGCGATTTAAAAAGAAAAAAGGAAAAAAAAGCCAAATAAAGATTAGTAGAATAATCCTAGAAATATGAGTGACAGGACGAGGAAATGCTGTTTATATGGAGATCAGTCGCATTAATATTTTAGCAAACACAGTTTGCTTATTCCTGCCTGCTTTCAATGTGAAATTCAAAGTTTTTTTTTTTTTTTCTCAAAAACTATTTACCTCAGAAGATTCTTGATAACCAGTCAGTCTTCCTGCAAGGTTGTCAACACAGTCTTTTAACATCTAAAATTCATCATCCATTTTATATGTTTATTTCTCCATTTTGCAAGGTTATTTATTTAGTAGGCTTGTGTAAAACTTCCATTCAAACATAGAAGCCCTCAAGATTAGAATTTGACTCTGCTCCCCTCGTTCTGCTCTACCTCTTTCATCGGCTCTCCCTATTTGCCTCCTTCACTTTTAAACTCCTTTTCCGCCAACTACCTTATCACGTTCCTGATTCACTTAGCCACTATGCTCAGGTTCAATTTTCTTCGGGAAGGCCTACAGGGCATGTACAGACGAGATTTTATCACACAATTGGCCCCCCCCAGTCGCCAACATGGAAAAAAGTTCAAATCGAACTTTAATTGAAAAGCTTTTTAATTGAGGGATCTTTCCATCCATCCATCTCTTCCCTCCAGCTACTGATACTTCTCTGTTTGAACGAGAAGTATTAAAAGTGATAATGAGATGGGACGGAGGGAAGTCCAATTTGGCGATCTCTGCACACGTGCCTCCAACATGCAATATGAGAAACCTGCATAAGTAATATATTCAAATGTATGTGTATGTGTGTATTTTTTCCATTAGACTGTAGTAATCTAAGCGAAACAATGGAACTTGTTGCAAGTGGAATGTGTGTGTATGTGTGTAAGATGATAACTGAATTATCTGACTGAGAATCACATTTACAAGCCATTAAGTTAATGAGGCCATAGCTCCACACGGATTTAGAGGTTACGCAAATGTTGTCCTGCTGTTGTTACGATGTCAGTAAGTTTAACAAAACATTGGCAGAACACTGTAAAACATTTTTTTTTGACTGTGCTGATTGGAGGATGGCTTAATTAGGATCGTTGGCACACTTCCTGTAAAGGCCCCAAAATGAGGAATGTAATGACACACACACACAATCTACAGCTAATTATAGACACTTTCAGGGGCAATGCCGTCTTGGTTAGTGTGTGTGTTCTGTGTGTGTGTGTGTGTGTGTGTGTGAGTGTGTGTGTGTGTGTAGTGTGTGTGTGTGTGTGTGTGTGGTGTGTGTGTGTGTTAAAGTCGCCCATTAGCCTGTAAGAAATGCTAGTTGTAATGAAAATTTGACTGAGTACCAGACGGTGTGTATTTAAATGCAAAACAGGAAAACATAAAAATTTTCATTTAAATAGCATGTTATTTATGGTCTACAGTACCCTTCAAAATTTTGGGGTCAGCAAGATTTCTTTTTGTTTTGTTTTTCATAAAAAGTAATTAAATTAATACTTTTTTTTACATTCAGCAAGGATGCATTAAATTTAAGTGACAATAAAGACATTTATAATGTTACAAAATATCTATTTTAAATAAAAACTAAATGAACTTTTTATTCATCACAGAATACAAAAAAAGCTTAACATTTTCCATACAAATATTAAGCGGCACATCTGTTTTCAACATTGCTAATGATATGAAATGTTTTTAAGCACCAAATCAGCATTTTAGAATTATTACTAAAGGTTCATTTTATAATGAAGACTGGAACAATGGCTGTTGAAAATTCAGCTTTGCCATCACAGGAATGAATTAGATCATTTTAAATTGTAATGTTTCACAATATTACTGTTTTTCCTGTATGTATTGTACATCTCATTATCTTGCATTCAATATAAGTTTTACACACAGCTGTTCAGTGCATATTTGAAATAACAATTCAATTCTGATACAACTTCATCTCCTTTCCATCAAAAAGCTGCCCAGCTATTAGACTGAATAATCAATGTCATATTAGATGACTGATTTTTATAATCTGAATTGTGTATTGGTATAATCATGGTGTAGTATATAATTTGATGCTTGAAAAAAAAGTGCTTTTTTTTGGAACATTTGTGGAAGCAGTGATAAATTTTTTCTGGAATCTTTTAATGTATAGAAAGTTCTAATGAACAGATTTTTTTTTCTATGACAGGACAGTAGAGATATGACAGGAAGTGAGTTGAAAGAGAAAAATTGGGAACGGGAAAGGTCCATGAGGCAAGATTTGATCTCGGGACACTTGAAGCACAACTGCGCCATATGTCTGCATGCTGCCCACAAGGCTATCGGTGCCAACAAGAACAGAATTTGTAATAGTAACATTATAAATGTTGCTACTTATATTTTTGATCAATTTACTGTGTCCTTGCTGAAAAAAGTATACTTTCTGTCAAAAAATAAGAACCAAATAAATAAAAATCTTACTGACACTGAACATTGGAAATGTAGTGTATATCCGGTGGCATGCATTTCAAGGGATATTGCAAAGCACGGCGGCCTGTACACATCATGATGAAGTGACAGGTTCTTTAGCACACACACACACCTGAGAGCTTGTGGTGGTAGAGAAACTCCATCTGCAGCCTCTGGCCCTTCTGAGCCAGTAGATATGGGGTGGAGTACTGAGGGTCACCGGTTGCACACATCACATCCGCCCCGCTGAAAACCAGCGCCATGGTTTGCAGGATGTCAGGGAGAACTACTGTTGCACACAGCGCTCGGAAACACACACATGCAACAAAAACACGTTGTATGAACACGACTGAGCATCAGTGATGGGACGAGCACAACAGCAAGCAAAGACTGCACTGAAACTGACAGCACATGATGAATAATTAACAACACATTGTCAAAAGTACCACTCCTTTTGCAGCAATGAAAAACAAACATTTGTTGCATGCAGCTTTACTAGGAATCTTGGTACGGAATAACATTGACATTGACAGGAAGCGAGGCATCCAAAAGAAAGAATGCAGTCAGTCCAATTAAAAAGAGATGGAGGGGGAAAGAGTCAATAAATACAATAGTGTGTTCTCTAGCTGAGAGAGCGAGAGAGAGAGAGAGAGTGTTGGCGGGAGTAATTCAGTCGAACACTGCTTTCATCTAAAACAGTCCGATCCAGCCAAGCTATCGATCCTCCTCAAAAGCTAGATCCGCTGAGAGAACAAGGACAGTGAGACAGTAAACCACACACACATATATGTACAGAAGAATCAAAACATCTCAGACTACTAGTGAAAAGTATTATATTATTTCAAATTATTTTCTTATTTTTTATTTTTAAATTACACTACCATTCTAAGAGTAAGTACGATTATTTTTAAGAAATCACTTTTATTAAGCAAGGATGATGCATTGAAATGATCTTTTAAACTGTTACAAAAAAAATTATTTCAAATAAATGCTGTTCTTTGAATGACTCACTGAAGAAACCTGAAAATCACGTATCAACTAAACTACAAAAATAACAAAAACAACAAAATACAATTACAACACAAATAACAATAAAAACAAAAGACTGGAGTAATGACCAAATCAGTATATTACAATGATTTCTGAAGGATCATGTGACACTGAAGACTGGAGTAATGACTGCTGAAAAAAGCTTTGCAATGACAGGAATAAATTACATTTTAAAGCAGAGTCTTATGCTCACCCCAAAAAAAAATTTATTAAAAAAATAAAAAGTACAAATCTTGCCAACCCCAAACTTTTGATTGATAGTATATGTTATAAGCATAATGAGTAAAAAGTTGAACTGGAAAATAAATAACATGAATATCACAACATTTTTCTTTTGGTTTAATAATAATTCCTTACATTTATATAGCGTTTTTCTAGGCACTCAAAGCGCTTTACATTGTCAGGGGGTATATCCTCGCGTTTGTCTCTTTTTTTTAAATGATAGCAACACTTGACCTGCTTTAACTCCACAGGTTTTGTGCCATCCTGATGATCATGTTCTCCAGCATGATGTGAGATGTACTGTATGCACAGGGGACTGTTACTTACTTGATGAAAATAATGACAAAACTACATTTAATTTAGACTAATAATAAAGATAAATTTAATAGTTTCTATTCATAACTTTTCCCTTGCTACTTGTACTGCGTTTAAGCTAACTGAGACTTGTATATAGCACTTATATATCATTGCTCTTTTGTTGTTTTTGATTGCTTCCATTGTCCTCATTTGTAAGTCGCTTTGGATAAAAAGTGTCTGCTAAATGACTAAATGTAAATGTAACTTTTATTTGCTGTGTATTTGTTGGTACAACATTAAAAAGTATAAACACCAGTTCCCCATTCATTTGGAGTCTAGGTGACATTATAATGTTCTTCCAATGACATCAAACCCAAGGCGTCCCTTAGCGTGTGTTTTGTGTGTACATGTTCTCTGGGTCACATTTTCTGAAGAGACTTTCTGGAGGTCACTGATTTTAATTGGAGTTGTTGACTATAATCCAGATAAAGACATACACATATATACATACTCTACAAATACAACTTAATGATAAATTGTGCCACTTGTGGCAAAGACTGAAATACAATTCTCCAGCCATCATTCTAATCTTCAGTGTCACATGCTCCTTCAGAAATCATTCTAATATGCTGATTTGGTGCTCAAGAAACATTACTTATTATTATTAAAAAAATATATGTGCTTAATATTTTTGTGGAAACCGGCGTATTTTTTACAGCAATCTTTGATGAACAGAAAGTTCAAAAGAACGGCCTTTATTAACTAGATTTTTTTGTAACATTCTAAATCTCTTTACTGTCACTTCTTGATTAAATGTATGTGCGTGTGTGATGCCATTAAGATGGCTTCTTTTACATGAAATGCCATTAAGATCTATATCGTGGTGGGGACTTCTATCACACTGAGCAAATTATAATTCTCATCTGCTAAATCTGCATTTTAACATATTCATTTTCACACTAATGTGCATGTTTATTAAGCAGTTCAACTTTGGGTGCATGGTCCCAACGATGTAAGCACTTTCAGGTTTTTACTTTTTTCAAAAAAAGAACTTCTTCTGAATTGTTGTTAAATCTCATAAACCCAAAACCACTGCCTACCAGGCTGACTACTGCTCGAAACTTCAGGTTGAACGAAAAGTATCAGACAGGAACTCAAATGAAAACTTAAAGAGATATATCACATCAGGGCTTAAACAAAAACTTTGAGAACAGGGAGGATATTTTTCTGGAAAATGTTGTTTGTCTGTCCCAGACGTACCCTTCCACTTATAATCTAATCTCACCTCTGTATGTACCTGCACTATATTCTTTATCTTCCTCTCACTCTCTTTGTCTCTCTCTGGCACATGCACACAATCATATAACTTTTTCAGAAGAACACCTGAAAACTCCCGCTGCTCTCATCTCACACACACGTAATCCACAGTTCCAATCCTCTCGCTCCTTCTCTTTTCCCCCCCCCCTCCAGAAAACAAAAGCAGGCTTGATCTGTGTTAGTGCTGATGTGAGGTAAGGAAAAACAGCATCTTTTGGCTTAGGAAAGAGTAATGCGGACAAACTCAGTAGGAACAATCAAAACACACACACACACACACACACACACACACACACACAAACACACACACAAATACAGCATAATTATGAATTATGCACAGAAAATTGTGTTAATTCATAACACACCCATTATCATCCATTCAGTTTCTTTAACATACTTTACATTTTACGACTGTAACATTAAAGCACTTTGATTGTAGTTGCATTATTTAGTGCTGTGCAAAAAGATTCAATGCAGAATCTTGGTTTTAACATAACTCTGGCAACCAGCTCTGAAAATTGATGAGAGCCAGTTACCATGGTAACCCTAATTTACACCTGGGCTACCAGGTGAGCCAGAGCAACAACAGATGCACACACACACACACACACACACACACACACACACAGCGACCAGCATCTTCAGCCCTAATGGGCCTTTTAATGAGGTAGAAAAAAAATAACACTAAGCCAAGGCCAACGTTAGCACACAGGCTCTCTAACACACACCTTGTTGAGTTCCTCTTGAGTGTTTAGACCTTCTAGAACTTTCTTGTACTTTCTCTTTTTGTACTTCCTGCGAATAAAGGATGCACGCTGCTCCAGTGATGGCTGCATGCATAGCTCCTCCTCTGGGGGAAGATTTGCTTCCCAGAAGCTGTTGGAATTTTTATTTCCAACGTCTAAAAACAGCTAAAGAGAGGGACAGAACGTGAGGACAATGTATTTCACAAGAAAGTTAGATCACCCAAAAATGAAATCTCTGCCATCATACTCTGCCTCATGTCATTCTAAACCCTGATTTTTGCTCGAAAAAAACAAACTAAGGTATTTTTAATGAAACCTTTCCATCCCTCTATTTCCTCCATGGAATGGACTTTCAATGGAGGGACAGAAATCTCTCAGGTTTGATTAAAAATATCAATAACACTTTAGTATAGGGATCTATTCTTACTGTTAACTAGTTGCTTATTAGCATGCTTATCATTAACATATTGGCTGTTTATTAGTACTTATAAAGCACATATTCTGCATAATCTCTAATCCTACCCAATACCTAAACTTACTATTAATAAGCAGCAACTTAGGAGTTTATCGAGGCAAAAGTCACAATTAATGGCTTGTTAATGGCGAGAACTGGACCTAAAATATCTTCCTTTGTTCTTAAGGTTTTGAATGACATCAGGACAAATAACTGTAAATCAACTGATTTTTAAAATCAATATGTAAGAAGTGACTACCACAACAGATCGGTACCTCAATGAGCTCGTTGGTCCATATGCTGGATGCTGCTGTCGAGCTTCATACTGCGGACCTTTGAGATCCCAGGACCCAGGGATCGATGCTGACCTGGAAACAGATACTGATCTGAACTATTCACATCTAAAACAGACAATGTTAATTTAATAGTCAAAACTTTCTGTTAACTAAAAGTGTCCTGCTTAACCTCAAAACTAAGCCAGCTTCACACTAAATGGTAGAAAGCAACGACTCGTATGACACACGTACAGACAAAGTCACACTCATTATACATTTCATCGTATCCTTCCCAAGCACTCTTTTCTCCAGCCTGCCACAGCTATAATTGCAAATGAAAGGCGCGAAAAAGCCATTAATTGCTAATGAATCATAAGTAATTAATTGTGTTTGTTTGGTCTACGCATTAATTTCGCTGAACTCCAGGCACCGTCGTAGTCGTTGTTTATGCGAAAAACAGATGAATTAAACATGGCAGGGAGAAACACACATATTTGAATATGGAGTGTGTGATTTTCCCGGCATAATTAGTAGCATTTTAGAGTACCAGTTTGCCATCAAAGATCATTAGAGCCGCCTGAGAGCCGACGGGACTAAAGATGCTTTGTGTAAGTGTTAGTGTGTGTGCATTAAGGGCACTCGTTAAAGGTTTTGTAGTGCCATCTAAGAAAACTTCTAAGACAGGAAAGTACCTTAAACACAGTGTTTGCTTCAATGAAACCTTATTTAAAGCATCAAAAGAGAACAAAACCATCAGAAAGGTGGAGAAATTTCTCTTTGTTACCTTATTTGAAACTACTGAAAGAAAGGAAGAGTGGAAAAATGGGCATAGCAGGAGTTTCTATGGTAACCGTAGCCTCACTTGAGGAATGTCTCCAATCACGAGTTCGATTTAAAGAGCTTATTGCAATTACACGTGTAAAGAAACAGACATACCGGAATATGTGTCACACAGCCAGGGATGCTGATTGATATCAAAGTGTGTTGGAAGATAAAAGACGGGGAAAAAAAAAAAACAGGACTGAATGAGGGGGAAAAAAAAAGTTGGAACGTTAGATAAGTATTATTAATGTGAAGATAGATCGTGAGAAAGAGGGAAGTCACCTCACTTGTCTCTCTCTTTCACACGCTCTCTGTCTCCCACCGAAGACGATTTGCTCTCATTTAATCATTAGCTGTTCGTTATATTCCAGTATTTCGCTTTTGCGCTCCTAATTGTCGGCTGCAGAAGCGCAGCTAATTAAAGTGTCTGTGCCATAGATCCCATGAAAGCTGCGGTGCACATTTAGGTAAAGTGTCTCCCCACTCGATGGCTTATTCAGCCACTGGTTCATCCTGTATTGTAACCTAATGTAACATTACATGGCTGCGTAACTGAGATAATGACTTAATTTATGACATCGGAGGTTGGCCAAAATAATCTAACCAACCACAATATCGGGAAAAAGAGCAGAGGAACTGTCTGAGAAAAGATGGAGTAAGAAGGCTATGAACATTAGGCCGTACCTGTAAAAGACAAATAATGAATAAATATAAATCTGTTTGTGTTGTTTTGTTTCTCTCTATGATGTAACAACTGTTCCTTACCACAGGTTTGTCTATATTTTAGCGAAAAGCTGATTATCTATCCACACTAAACTGCGGTGTAACGTGTCACATTATTCTTCTTACAGCCAGTGAGAAGATATTTAATATGTCCAGTAACAAATTTGGGGTCAATAAGATTTTAATTTGTTGCTTGAAAGAAGTCTCTTATAATCAGCAAGGCTGCATTTATTTGATCAAAAACACATTATTATTATAAATTAAAACAGCTGTTTTCTAATATAATGTCTGTTAAAGTGCAATTTATTACTCTGATGGAAAAACTGAATTTTTAGTAGACTTTTCTCCAGTCTTCAATGTCACATTATCCTTCAGAAATCATTCTAATACTCTAAATAGGTGCTCAATATTTTTTTAACTTAAAGAAGTTCAAAAGGAAAATCCTTTGTTTGATTTTGATTAATAATGTTTAATACAATTTTTTAAAACAAAATCCTACTGATCCTTTTCAACAGAAGACATAGGAACCATGTAAACTTGTATTGCTTCGTGCTTTAGAGTGTGTGGTTAAGACATTGTGTGTTTCTTGTTCCATTGCTGTTGTGTTTGTTTTTGATCTGTTCTTTGTGTTCATAATGGTTTCTTACCAGCACAATTCTTGCAGATGACCACACACAGGTTGATGGAGGCCCATTCCGGCTCAGGAGCCTGACAATCAGCGCACTTCCTGTTTGACATGTTGAACCAAACCTTCTCCAGCACCTCATAATTGCACAACGTCTCTACGATGGACTCCTGAACTGCTTCTATCCATTCCTCTCTCTCACGCTCAGACTCCACTGTGAAACTGACACAAATGATACAAAACTCTTACATACACTTTATCAGACTGATTATAGATTAAGTATTACAGAAGGTGATTTAAAAAAAAGGCAATCAATATTGACTCTGATTGGCTGTCAAAGTTTTTATCATTCATCAGCTGAATACAATGTTCTGAAAGTGATTCCAACAATATCACTTTGCTCCTCTGTGCCATATTTTTTTTAAATATACTTTTATCATTATAGTGATTGCCCTGTGTGTGAACAGGCCTGAAGGAGTGGTCACATTCACTATTGTCTGGGCAAAATCTAGTCATTTTTAAAGTAAATTACACAATCAGGAATTTCTTGTGAGGGTGAAAGATTGCCCCAAACAGATTTCACATTGGATTCAGTTGGTTATATGAATTTGCACAAATAGTATTGCCCTTTTATGAGACTTGCATGGTGCTTCTCTGTCCTTTTTGAAACTTAAAAGTAGAGATCGACCGATATGGGTTTTCTATAGCCGATGCCGATGTTTAGAGGTCAGGGTCAGCCGATGGCCGATATGTGCTGCCGATTTTTAGGGCCGATATCTTGAAGTTTTCCCATTCATTTGCCATGCTAAAATGTCACACTATAATAAGTGGCTGCACAAACATTTCTAAACTTATCATCATTTATTGAGCACTGACTTGAACCATCTCTCGAATCTTAATTTTGTGCACTGCACGGTATTAAAGATAAACAAAATTATCTAAACTGTTAACCAAAACAAATCAATAAACTGACCAAGTATTAAATATATAAAACAGGTAATATATATATATATATTATATATATATATCATATATCTATATATATATATATATATATTTATATATATATGTGTGTCAATTATTTACATAAAAATTTTGAGCATTATCAAGCAGAATTTTTCAAGTTTGTTGGAACATTAAATGTAAACTTAAATATACATTTAAATAAAAGAAATAACATTTTATAAATAAAAAAAAAATTAAACTGAAAAAATATAAAAAATTCAATATATGCAACCAGCAACCATTTGTGTTTGGTATAAATGACACAGAACATCTAAAGTGCATTCTAATTTCATTAATTACATCGCAGGTCTGTGTTTCATTATTAAAATAAAGTACAGTCAACCAAACATATAAAAGGTTACACTGGTCAGTTTAAATAGACCGTAATATACCGGACCAATCTGCTGTTATGCCAAGGACGTTTTTGCTCATGTGAGGATGATTTTTTTCGTCTAGTTTACATAAAAAAAATAAAATATATTATAGTTTAACATTCAGATACATTGCGAATATGGAAACATTTTGGATAATGTGCAGAACGAGACCGTGAGCAATAACCTCCAATTACATCTAGCCAAACCTGCGCTCGCTCGTCCTCGTCTGCACGCACGCATGCACTGTCACGATCTAATGCACTGTAAATGCAGGATTTTTTTTTAATTCAAATAGGCCTACCCCGAACTGCAAAAATTCAAAATCGAACATTTTACAGAACAGGATCAAATAAAGTACTGGTCATAATGCTCGCATAAAATGTTTGATGTGAAAAAAGGCGGTTTCACTGACTGCGCAGCACAGCCACAAGAGCCACAGTTACGTTTAGGAATAATTTTATTTTTAATACTATAGTGTCATTTGAAAACATTGCAATTGCGTTTTAAAATACAACAACGAGCACCCACGAAACCATTTAAAGAGGCGCATTCAAGCGGTCTCCTTGACGGGAAAAACTAAGTAAAATGATCTCAAAACGTATGGCGCGCTCTCTCTTCATATATCAAATGATCATAATCAGATCTATTCATTTTACAGTCCTGCTACTAGCATTTTATTTAGACTAAACCTTGATTTTTATTTCGGGTGAGAAAGCTTTTTTTCCGAGTGGCTTTTGCACATAATAATAATACCGCTGCAGACGCATTTTGTAGCATTAAGGTTATTCATTGATTGTTAATTTAAATGACGATCGATCATGGAAATTATCAAATATTGACATCCCTAAATGCAAATGAGGTGGATGGATGGAATGGATGGAAACCTGGCTATGTCTGCATCAAACCATGCTTCCGAACAAATGTCATTCACCGTTCTGGACTACTCCAGGACAGCTGTCTGTCCAAGCACGGTGCTGTCTGTGAGCGGGGCGGACTAACGTAGCCCTCAATCACGCTGCAGGTGTTGTGAGAGCTGCCACCTTCTCCACCCCATTTACAGATGTGAAATTCTCTGACTACCTTTATCTCCCAGGACTGTTGGTTGAATCTTTCCAAAAGTTTTGGCTTGGGCTCCTTCACCTGCGGCAGCAGCACTTTCCACCGCACCAATAACACAGGGCTGCCCGCCGACGTGCCTGAATTTAAATTGGTGCTACTAAACACGGATATCGGCCGATGCCGATATATTAAAAAATTTCAAATATCGGCCCGATATATCAGCCCGACCGATATATCGGTCGACCTCTACTTAAAAGCATTCATTGTTATTGCATGGAAAAGAGCAATAACACATTTTTCAGAATGTCTTCTTTTGTCTTCCATGAAAGCAAGAAAGTCCTATAGGTTTGGAACGATATGAGGGTTAGTAAATGAATTACAGGATCAACATTTTTGGGACGTAAACTATCCCTTTAAGTTTGAAGCCCAAATCCGTAACTGTCAAATTTTAAGACAGGACCTGAATGCCTTGCCATCCGCTTTGTTTTCTTAGCACTGACTCAAATATAGGGAGTCGGTGGTGTGTGCATAAAACAAAATATGTTAAACATAACCAAATAGAACTTTTAAGTTCACCCTGGCTTAAAACCCGACAGTTTGAGTCCCACTGGGCCCAGGTCAAGTACCAGACAAATAACAATGGTGAACACCACTTTTTAAATGTTCATTATTGCATTCTGATTGGCAGTGATGAGCCACAGTACAGCCCAAATGTAAAAACCAGTAATAGCTCCGAATCTGCTTTCCATTTCCATTATGACACCCTCTGCGCCCCTATTATTTTAAATGAGCCACAGAGACCTTGATCGTGTCATTTTTGAGAACATTCAATTATGTTGCCAACAACCTTATACCTAAATTAGGTCATCTGGCCTCATATCGATCACAGCGTTTTTAGAAACGCAACTACAAACAGATCAATTATTCTGTCCTGTCCACAAAAAACAAAGCTAGGA
>NC_056603.1:29924923-29942423 GCF_018340385.1 Cyprinus carpio | reverse complement strand
GTGGAGTTATGTGTGTACTTCTCATTTTGCACTGTTTGTTTCATGTAAGCCTCCTCCGTTAATTGTTCATCAGCTACAGCTGCCATGCTCATTACCTGCTCCCCATTTGTTGCCCTGTCTTTGGCGCCTTGTGTTTGTCAGATCTCTTGTTGAAGCTCGCGTATTTTGTCACCTGGTTTCTTGTCCTTGTTCTGCCTGTTTCTCTGCTACACTGGATCGCTTCACTCCTGGAACCCCATTCCACTCACCTCTCCACTGGACGCATATACCAGTTCCTTCTGTCCACGCTTCCCTGCTGTCGAATTCAGCCTCTACTTCCTGGCCTCCCATGGCCACGTTGTCTCTCTGCATCCAGTTGTCTGTTGTTGGTTTCCCCTATCATCATCTGTATCAATTCATTAAATTATATTTCACTTGCATTTGCTTCCCCGCACAATCCTATTAATACTTAAAATAATAAGATATTCTAATGTAGCATGCTGATATCACATTTATTCTTAAGATAATTCAATATTCTAGTTCTTTTGACATCATAATATAACCAGTCACCAATATATAAACAAAAAATGCCGAGTCATCCATATATATAGTAGCAAATATGAATTGATAAATCATTTTGTTGACAATAAACAAATTCATAAAAAGAACAATAACGTAATAATGTAACATTTGCATAAACAAATGTGTGAACAAACACATACAGATCCAGTCAACACAAAAAAACAGAAAAAAGAAAAAAAAAAAATCAAATCATAAAATAGGCAGACATATAGACAAAGAACAATAACGGAATAGAGAAAAAAAAGAAAGCTATGCATAAGAGCTTGAATGTTTAGTGATAGTATTAGAAGCATATGGTTAATCAAACAACAGCAAACTTAGAACTATGCATAGGAGAAAAATTACTAGCAACTATACAACATTTTCTACTCAATCAATCCCTCCATACTAAAAATAACTGGAAATACTCTCCTGACATGAAGAGACTGTGGCTGTCTAAGTTGTCTTCACACTCAGAGAAGATCTGGAAATACTCTCCTGACATGAAGAGACTGTGGCTGTCTTAGGTTGTCTTCACACTCAGAGAAGATCTTACCCGTCATAGCCAATCCACTCTAATATAATATATATATGCATCTATGCATCCCCATACCCAGAACACCTAAAACTACCAACAATCTACATTAAAGGAGCAAAATCCATAACTAAATATTGGCTATGTATTGCTTTTACATTTAAACAGCACTAACAGCCACAATAACAACAACAATAATAATAATGTTCAGTGTGCAACATGCAGACAATAAACAAATGTCCTGGTGATGTCAGAACATGTCAGGATACTCTTGGAACACACAACACATAAAGAAATCAACAAAAAAATATTTAAAAAAAAGAACTTTAAAAACAAACGGTAAAGACAAACGCAAGATTGAAATCAAACAATTTTTCTTCCTGTAATCATTTCTGCCTTGTCCTCTGGCTCTCCCTCCAACTGCCCTTACACTGTCTTCTGCACTGCTTGCATCCATAGCTCAAAACCTATAACTTGAGAGACCTATAATGAGAAATAAACAAACATGATATATCAGAAAAAATAGCTGACATGACTTCGCTAAACTTTTATAATCATTTGGCCACTACTCCACAAAAACACATACAAAAATGGCCATAAATATCAGCACCCTTGGTAAATATGATCCAGCCAGCTTTGGCCTCTGTCACCAAAAAGCCATACGGTGCCCAGCCATGAATATCAGCACCCACGGTAAATATGATCAAAGGCAGCGGTGCCCATTAATCTCCTGGGCTGGTCAGTTCCCGAGGATTTTTTAGCCAATTTACCCTTTAATTGGATGGCTAGCCTTTAAAAACGGCATATCATTATGAATTCCTGTTTAACAGAATCCATGATGGCATCCAGCGAGCCACCAAACATGTCCAGTGTCTCCAGCAGAAACATAGATGCACACCATCGCGCCATGGCAGTATATTTCATTGTACACATAAAGTACCTCTTTCTCTGTGCCCATCAAACCATGCTGAAGTGCTTTACACTTAACTAAAAAGTAATTTTTAGCTTCATCACGATGTGCCATCCTGTCCAGTGCCCCAGTTCCTGTCTTGGCTTATACCTGGGAAATGCTGGAGTCAGCATCAGGATGAGCTGGTAGAATCTTTCTCGCATCCTTCTAAACAACGTGCATTGATGCAGGTTCTGCTTGACACCTTTTTCTGCTTCTGGGTTCCTGGCACTGCACTCAGCTATTTTCTGAAATTCTCCAGCCGTGTCCCTTGGCAGCCCTGCTGCCTCCAACTCTCCTCCCCTGCCCAGCTGAGGACAGGCCAGACATTGATCCTCCCTCCAGACAGTGCTACATTAACAGCCTTCCTGATGATTGCGCCCTCTTGGCCATTGCCCTGATGGTGGAAATGGGAATTTCTACACTGCTCTAGCTCTTTTCTTAAAGCCACTTCACTATTTTTTAAAGCTCAATTGAGCCTTTTGCTGCACATCGGTAGCCAGTATTCTTTGGTTTTTTCTCATTGACATGGATTATTTGGTGGTTCTAGGCTTTGTTATTCACTCCCTCTTTGTATTTCTGTGAAACCAGAAGCCATGCATGGATACTTTCATGTTCACCATCATGCTGAAAAGTGTTGAAAATTGGGGAATGTGAACACTGATGGAAGTTTCTAGCAGCTGGCTTACGGCTATGCACTTGGCTGACAATGGGGAGCGAAATACTTCAACATAGGGCTTATATTGGTATGCACCTCTTGGAAAATGAGCCTCCCTTAGTATTTAACTTGTGGCTCCTGTATGCATGTAAAAAACATGAGAAGTGGCACGGCAAACAGGCTTGCTTTTGTGCACCTGTGCATGAAACAAAAGCCAGCTCTCCAGTTTTTTGCCGATGACTAATATATTAGCCCTAGTATTCTAATGGACCAAATCAAGCCCAGAAATGAGGTAGAGCGATTTAGACTCACCTGCAAACCTCGCCGTTTCAGTTTAATGTTGCCTTGTGAAATTTAAGCTTAGTCAACCCCGAAACATGAAGTTAGTGCCGACTTGAACCTGACTAAGCTGAAATTTTAGAGCCTTGGTACACTAAAAAAAAAAAAAAAAAAAAAACTCTGTGGCCAAGCTAAACAGGGTGGACAGTAAAGTTTCTGTTACATTTAAGAGGTCATGCTACCATTGCCTCTTTAAATGACGCCAGCCCAGCACAAATGAAGCACAAACAGTCCTGCTATTGCAGGATTACAAATTTATAAAAATGTTAAAAATCTAGGTTCCAACGTAATAGTATGTACATTGTGTTTTTTACATTTTGAGGTAAAAAAGGATCAAAGCCCAGGTGTTTCTATGATAATGTGAAGGTATGGGCGATACTGTCAGGCACCTCTATTTATTTAAATGACACTGTTATACTGATAAGATCAAAGATGGGAAAATGGCCAGCATCAAGCCGGCCCCTGTATTAAATTTGCATGCTTTGTTTAAATTGTCTCCACCTCAACTGTATGTATCCCTCCCACTTGAATGTATAAAAACTCCAAAGTATCACTGCTCAATAAAGAATTATGGCTTGATGGCCTTTTAGCCGAGTACAGATCTGCTTAACCATTCTTAGATCTTACATGGTCCACTGGAAGCTTGCAAAACAACTTGGGCAGGTTAGCTACTTGGGAAAGAGACTCTGATGTTAAAGCTCAGGAGTAAAGATTGCAGCAGCATCTTTTCAGGTCAACACAGAGAACCCCGACAGAAACGTAAAAAGTCCTAAGAAGGAGGATGCTGTCACACTGTGGTAACCGACACTGGATGAAAGAGTGTAGGAAAAGCAAGAGGACATTAAGATAAATGAACAGCTTACTCAGCTCCTACTCAGCTCCGCTACTTTACCACTCTGAAGCAGCCCCTCCCACTTCACCCAACTGTGTTGGAGCAGCTTGCTCAGGGTAGTAAACTGTTAGGGGCCAGAGTGTGCTGAACCACCTGGTGTAATGTACGTAAATGTAAAAGATAAAAGACTTTTGAAAATAAAACTACAGGAAGGTGACTGTCACTTCCTTTCATTGAGAGAATGCTGGGCACACTCACAGCCTCAAAGCCATAGCTACAGCACACTCCAGTCACTCCTATTCTCTTTGGGTTAAGTGATGTTTTGTTGGTGACTGATGTTCCATTGGAAGATTGGGATGTCACACAGTAAAGTTTGCACACCAACCACAGGGACAGACTAGGACACACACAGACCAGTGGGGAGCCCAGGGAAGAACCGATGTGCAACAGGCCTCGGGGGCCAACCCTGTGGTGAAGACTTCCCCATAGGTTTCCCATTTCAGTAGTTTCATCCCCACCTCACTGGTAGGGCTGTGCGATATGGACAAAAAAAACTATCACGATTTTTTGATCAATTTTGTGATTTCGATTTTAATCACGATTTTGACACACACAGACATGCTTTACAGTCATGAATGCATTCAGTATAAATTTGAAACATATTTCCAAAAGAAAACCAATGAGAGCTTTATAAAAAAGTTGTAACATGCCTCTAGGACAGACATAAGTCAAAATAATCACTAAGTCAAGATGTCAAACAAAATGTCTAGACATATGGCAAAAAAATAAAAAAAATAAAAAGGTGCTGAAATATATTTATTGCCCGAGGTTCACACGTACTCCGTCTGCAGTGCGTATACAGCGGTGCAGAAGCAGCAGGTTCACATCGCACTGGCCTGCAGTAGCGATAAGAAGCTGTGCAGAAGCAGCAGCGGTGAGCGCTGCTATTGTAATGCAAAAGAATATTAAAATTGAATGCTCGAAAGGGCTGACCACCTCAAGATGCGGATGCGATTTTCTTTGTCACAAAACCAAACACGCTAAGTTCAGATACACGCCCTTTCTCGCTCCGAGAGAGAGTGCCAAGACTTAAGACATGTCTCCTCTCACTCAATCACAACTCTCTCTATGCACATGCGCTAGATATTCATTCTTTTCGCACCTCTCGATTTCTAACCTTTTCTGTTCAAATCTTTTGTGCTCCTGTAGCTCAAGTGGTAGAGCATTACGTTAACAAGCGCAAGGTCAGGGTCTGACTCCCCGAACACATGCGATAGGTAAAATTACCCATTAACAATGCACTGTAAGTCGCCTTATATAAAATAAACTCATAAACTCAAAAATAATTAAATCTTAAACCAATCTCATACCACAAGCAGTCTGAACCTCTGATCCATTAACATGGGTTCGAAAAATACGATTACAGACAGAGTGTGTGTGGAACCTTGAGTTAGGCATATTCCCAGTTCGTTCTGTTCTCGCTTCAATTTAGGTGCGCTTGCACTCTGGATTGGATCGGGATAGTTAGGTGTCAAATTACTTAAATCTAGGTTGAGAAAAGTGATTTTACTACTCCATTTCGATTAATCGCACAACCCTACTCACTGGTCCATAGGTGTCAAATTACTTAAATCTAGGTTGAGAAAAACACTATACGATCACCAGACTTAAAACCACTATACGGTCAACATTAGTCTAAAAATGTCTATGGCTGAATACCGCGGGTCTCATGTTTCTTTTGTATTTTTCTTTGTGTTGCAGGTATGTGTGCATGAAATGTCATCTTCATATGCGGCACCCAGGTGTAAAACATCACCTCAGATATCCATGAACAAGCTTCATGAGGACCAAGAGTTATCTGAGTAAATCTATGTGAAAAATGGACTACAGAAAACAGACCTCACAGCTATTCGGGCGCCATGTAACTTCAAGAGACTTCCACTCTTATGCTATATGGTTTTCTGTGTCATCATGTAGTTTGTACAAATATGTTACCATCCATGCTCAGTATGCAGTCAACAGTTATGGCCCAAAAATAAATATTACACCTAAGTAAATCTAGGACTCCAGACACAGAATAAGTTATACCGCGTTTGTAACCTTTTCAAGTTTATGACAGACTGCAAAAATGGGGCTTATGAAAAGAAACATAGGCCATAGAATGGAATTCTATGAAGGTTTAAATTTTTAGGCTATGTGAGAGTTATTAGAATCCCTCAACGGAGGACTGTGGGATTACAAATTTATAAAATGTTAAATCTAGGTTCCAAACGTAATAGTATGCACATTGTGTTTTTTACATTTTGAGGTAAAAAAGGATCAAAAGCCTGTGTAAGTCTGAGAGATAATGACCTTGCCTCTTTGTGCTGGCTCCTCACATATTTGGCTCAAGGCACAGCTGTGCCTTTGTTTCTGTGGGATAATGTGAAGGCAGCGGCTTATACTGTCAGGCCACCTCTGTATTTAAATGACACTGTTATACTGATAAGATCAAAGATGGGAAAATGGTCAGCATCAGGCTGATCCCTGTATTCAATTTGGATGCTTTGTTTAAATTGTCTCCACCTCAATTGTATGTATCCCTCCCACTTGAATGTATAAAAACTCCAAAGTATCACTGCTTTGGTTAGACTTTTGATGACTGTAGCGCTAAGCAGAGATGCTCAATAAAGAAGAATTATGCCGAAGATTACCCAAGAGTCTCCTGGTCTTCGCTTCTGAGTTTCCAACACTATCTTCTTGAGTTATAGGCACACAACCCCAATATCTAAAAGGGCATTGAGATATCTTTAACACTTCTCGAGTTACAGGCATGCAAACTTTGAACAGTGCTTTTTCCCCATTTTTGAATGGTCACCATTGGCATATAATGCAACAAAGATTGCTCAAGTTGACAGATTTTGCTAACAGACCTACCAGTCTGTTTTTGTTTCTTATCATAGTAATTTCTGGCAACAGCCCTTACACTGACAATAATCAAAAAGGCCCATAGGGTGCCAGGACACGTTACATCTACATGTCTTTCTGTTTTAAAGTTAAGAGTGTATATAATGAGTTGTATTTGTAGATGTTACTATATCACTATTCTTAACACCCCACCCCACCCCACCCCAGACCTCAGTCATTATCAAACCCAGGTTATGGCCATGGATGCAATGAGCAAACATTAACCAAATAAACTTCCTCTTGCCAGCAGCTATTATTCTAATTACAAACAAATGCAATATCTGTTTGCATATTAAAATAGGGTTAAAAATAGAAAATATACAAATTCTTCCCAGCAGCACATAATAATCTGAACAATAAAAACCAGACACTAAACAAACCCTAATGCATACCCTTACTGACTCTCTCATTATTAGATTTTATATATAGTCCATGTCTGTTCATACTTTATTAAGCAGTGTTTGGACATATGCGTTTCTACACTTTTGGATGGCCATTATCTAAACAAACACATCTAAATGCATTGATAAAAAAAATCAACTAAATAATTCACATACCCAAATTTGCTTCCACAAAACAATTAAATCTTTTTACAAATATGAATTTTTTCCAACAAAAATTCAAGAAATACTAATAAATAAAATAATTTTTTTTTAAAAAAGATAGAACAAGTATCATTCTTGTTCCCCCATTGCTGGTTTTCCTGATACTGGAAGAAAATACAGAAATATACTAAACCAAAAAAAAAAACATAAATAATAATCAACAAAATAAACTCTATAAATATAAAATGTCAAGGCAGATTAAGATTTGATATTACACGTTTTCATAAAACCCCCCCTCCTGAGAAAAAAGAAAAAAAAAAATTTAAAACGGATAAAAAAAATCATCAAGACCAACGCTCGAAACAAAGATTGGATGAGGTTTGATGGGAGGAGCTGAGAAAGAGAATGAGAGAGATGGACAGATGATCAGACTGACACAAACTCATCAGAAATGGAGCTGGACACAGTGTTCATCACGCTTCTGCTCTCAGGTATGGATGTGTGCCTTTATAAACACCCTTCATATTGTAACATTATAAACGTCTTTACTCTCACTTTTGATCAGTTTAATGCATCCTTGATGGATAAAACTATTAATTTTGTAGTGATGGTAAAGTTATTGTCAAATATGAAAACAGACTGAAATGAAACCTTGTCCTCCACAGCCATCTTTAGCGCATTAGCTTCTCATCAGTTTGAGTATGTTCAGATGAGAATGAACTGCACTGAAGCTCAGAGATACTGCCGTGAGAACTACAGTGATCTGGCCTCCATTGACAACATCGCTGACGTGACCGAGCTGCTGAATAGTGTGAATGGAACTAGTGGTGACTCTCGTGTCTGGATCGGGCTGATGGACACCTTCAGGAGTGAATGGAAGTGGTCTCTGGGTGACCCTGCATTTTACACGGCTCATGATTCATTGTTTCGCAACTGGGTGTTGAGTCAGCCAAACAACAGTCAATATTACTGCGCTTATATGAGTCAGGATGGACTGTGGCATTATGACTACTGTACGAACCAAAGGTTTTTCATCTGCTACAATGGTGAGTCAATCACACACAACTGAAATGATCTGGGGTCTCAGTTATAAACATTGCAAAGAAAATGCAAAAACAGCAAATAAAAACCAAAAACAATTTACCACTAAAAAACAAAGGGACTTGGCTAAAAAATAAACCCAGCGATTAAATATGTACCCACTCTTTTTCCTGAAGTGAGAAAAGTAATGAAGTAAAGAACGATTTTAAAATCTGTTTTAATTTCGATATACACATTTACATTAAATATTCCACTCTCATTAATGGAGATAATCAATGAAATTACATAAAGTCATTACCGCAGAAGTTAAAAATTATACAAATTTAAGCATGTTTAGTGGATTAACTTGACCAACTCTTCTCCTGTGGTACAGTTGCTTTCAAATTTATCAAATGGTGGAGTGCTATAGGTCCACAATAATTCACCTTCAAACTAAACTGCAGATCTCATGTTTTGAGAAAATATTTAGTGAGAACAATGATGCGCACTTTGATATTGTGGCGGACACTGCTGGATTCGGTGGAACGGTCTATATTGTCCAGTTTGAATAGGTCCAGTGATAATATCTTACTATACAAACGCAGCTGCACGGAGGCGCTGATGCTGTGTGAAGGCATCTCCACAACATTGTGAAAAATACCACTGTATTTGAAGGATACAACTTGAAGAAAATGGTAATTTGCATGTTTTCTTTTTAAAATAGGCTACTTTGTCAGTGACACGCTGAGTCAGACAATTCTGCAATAAATATACGCTAAAAATAGCTAAAAGATGTTCATCTTATCAGCAAAACTGCATAAATTAAATTAAATGTGATTTGAATTGTTTAAAACAATTGAAATACTATTTGGCCAGTGGAAAAGAATGAGATCAACTCTATTCTAAAATATTCATCCGAGAACTATTGTAAACAGTTTTGTTTTTATTGATTTTGATATATTTATGCTAAAACATAAGAATACTGATCAATTTTATCAATAAAAATTGTGTATGGCACAAATGGCATTTGGCAAATGGATTTTTGCACAGGTTCTGGCGTACGCAAAATCTATCTTTTGTGCATATGTACACTTTTAGGATGAAATCTACTGAGCGTTTTATAAATGAGACCGCTGAACAGTATTGGAAAGTGACTAACTAAAAATTCTAAAATTATTTTAAGTAATTTTCAGAACTGTAACAAGCCACACTTTGCGACAGGTAGAATTGTATATGAGAATGCGATGAATTGTATATGAGAAAAATAGTCAGTGCAGTGCAAACTTTTTGTTTGTGATTGGTAGTTTAGCTAACTAAGAAGCTTAATTGTTGTGACTGAACTACACTATATAGACAACAGTATTGAGACACCTGAGCATTACACCAACATGGACTTTAATGACAATGTGCTCTAAACACATGGGCATTTATATGGAGTTGTTCCCCCTTTGCAGCTATACCAGATTCCATTCTTCTGGGAAGGATGTCCACAATTTTTTTATAATTTTTTATGATCTAATCCAATCCAACCAACCCAGCAGAGCATTTGTGAGGCCAGGCACTGATACTGGACAAGGCAGCCTTTTTTTCAGTCTCTGTTCCCGTTCATCCCAAAGGTGTTTGATGGGGTTGAGGTCTGGGCTCTTTGCGGCCAGTCAAGTTCTTCCGTACCAAACTCACCTATCCATGTGTTTATGAACCTTGCTCTGTGCAGTGGGGAGCAGTCATGCTGGAATATGGAAATAAGGAACTGAGCTGAACCTCTGAAAAACAGCCCCATTCCATTATCTTTACAGTCAGCATAATGCAGTCAGACAGGACACGTTCTTCTGGCATCTCCTGACTGGCTGATCAGACTGTGTGATTGTTCACACCAAAGAATAGGTTTCCACTGCTCCAGAGTCCAGTATCTGTGTGCTTTACACACTCCATCCCACGCTTGGCATTGTACTGTTGATGTGAGGCTTCATGCAGCTGCTCGGCCATGGAAACCCATCCGTGAAGCTCCAGCACAGTTTTTTATTTGTTGTTGTTGCTAATATTAAAGGGGTCATTGATTATGATTTCACCTTTTTAACTTTAGTTAGCCCCTTACCGTTCACCCCCCATTTTCAGCATGGAGACACAAATGACATACCCAAAAGTAGAAAAAAAGATTGTTGAGACAAACTTTAAGTTGGCTTGAGAAAGCCTGACCAGAAAGTTTGAAGAAGTTTAAAGAAGTTAGAAATTTAAAGTAGTTCAAGTTTAAAAGTAGCTTAAAAGTTAGATTTGATAGATTAGTTGAAAGAAAGATATATTAGTTAGAAAGAATGACAGATTAGTTTGAAAGAGAGATATGATAGATAGATTAGTTAGGAAAGAAAGATATATTAGTTAGAAAGAAATGATAGATAGATTAGTTCAAAAGAAAGAATGATAGATAGATTAGTTTAGTTTGAAAGAATGATAGATAGATTAGTTAGAAAGAAAGATAGATTGATTAGTTCAAAAGAAAGAATGATAGATAGATTAGTTTGAAAGAATGATAGATAGATTAGTTAGAAAGAAAGATAGATTAGAAAGAGATAGATAAATAGATAGAAGTTAGAAAGAAGATAGATAGTTAGAAAAAATGATTGATTAGTTAGAAAGAAAGAAAAAAGAATGAAGGAAAGATTAGTTAAAAAGAAAGAAAGAAAGAAAGAAAGAAAGATAGATTACTTAGAAAGAGATAGATAAAGTTTGAAGATTGTATGCGTAGATAACTGGATATACATAGATAATGAGTAAATTAAATTGCTATTATGAGAAACAATTTGCCCTGCTCCTTCCAAATTGCACAAAAAATGCATATTCAAGACATGTGGGGATTTTTTTTTTTTAAATCCCCCCTACAGAATCAAAATAAATACTTTACGACTGTCACTATAGAGCTGGTAAGTCCTGCCCATCCTAAAAACCCCACTGGACCTCTAGGTTGAAAAATCATCAATGTCATTAATTTATTTGATGTGAGAAAATAATTATTTTCTTAACATAATACAATTTTACCATCAAGTTCAAACAAAGATTAGCAATTAATTTTTAATATAATATAATTTTACTAGCATGTTCTTAGCATGATTAGCAAGTGACTAGCATGTCGCTAGCATGTTTCTAGCATGACTAGCATGTTACTAGCATGTTTCTAGCATGATTAGCATGTTGCTAGCATGTCTTCGCAATGATAGCAATTTTTTCCATGGTTTCTTAGCATGATTAAGCATGCGCTATATGTTGCCCTAGCATGTTTCTAGCATGATTACATGTTGCTAGCATGCTTGTGTTAGCATGGATTAGCATAGTTGCTAAAGCGATTTTGTTACCATGTTTCCTAGCATGTATTAGCCGCGCTTAGCATGGTATGCTAGCATGTTTCTAGCAGATTAGCATGTTCTACATGTTTCTAGCATGATTAAAAAATGATTAGGCATTGTTGTTAAAATGTTCTTCTAGCATGATTAGCATGCGACTAGCATGTGTGCTACTATGTTTCTAAGCATGATTATTCATGTTGCCGCATGTTGTTAGCATGCATAGCATGTCACTCTAGCATCTAGTAACAGTTTTTCGGCATTATAGCATGCGACCTAAGCATGCTAGAAGGTTTCTATCATGTATTTAGCATGTTTCTAGCATGTTGCTAACATGAATTAGCATTGTTTTAACATGTTTCTACATGAATTACATGCGACTAGCATGTTTCTTATCAATTTTTTGCGAGACATGACTAGTATGTTGCTAGTAGTATTTCATAGCATGATTTCATTCAACTGCCATGTTGCTAGCATAGATTAGTCAGCGGATTACATAGAATTAGCATCCATAGAGCATGATATAGAATGCTACTTAGCCATGTCGTTAAACATGTTTCTCCTATCAGATTAGATAATAAGAGCTATTTTTTCTAAGTTTACTTAGCATAGTGTTTTGGGCTAGATAGATAGATAGAGGATTAGATAAAACATTTTGAGAGGGTGGGAATAGTAGAGGAGCCACCGTAGATGATTTGATAGATTTGATAGATCTGCATAAGAGATGGTAGTTTATGGAGTCTAAGATGGCAGTCAGGAGTTTAGATTTCCGATTTTGTGGCTTGAAGCCAACTAATGTCAACCATCAGGTAGTGAAAAGCTCATTTGAGCACACTGCAATGTGTAAGGTCTATGGGGTCTTTTAATGATTTTTAATATTACTTTTGAAGAAAACCTGAAAGTTTGATCAGTCTTGTAGAGTTAAGCACCCTCAATCAGGAGTTCCTGAAAGTCTCACCCCGATTTGGCGTTTTGTAGAGTTAAAGCTCTAGAGGCGTTAGAGTTGCAAAAAAGTCCAAGAAAAAGTCTCCTAGCTCATCCAAAAACAAACGCCAGCAATTCACTATCAGACACGATCGGGAACTTCAAATGGGACTAGGGACGTCAGATGAAACTAAAAATTTATCTGTTTTAGCAGCAAACACTCAAGATGGGTTTAATGGTGAACACAGGGATAAAAAGTACCCCATGTGTACAATGCACAATACATACTGTGTATTTTGAAAAAAAAAAATAAAAATGTTTTGAGTTTTGTGGGCCTACATTTTCTGAATTCTGCTGGAGGTCCTGGACGATTTGGTTAATTAGAACACATGTGCATCATAGATTCTATCAAATACCAAATGATAAAAAAATCACTAAGTGACCTGACTCTTAGAATGGTGGCCATGTTTGGATCCTACAACTGTAACATATAATCCAAACACCAAACCTCAAAACAACACAAAAATGGGTCATTGGGCACAAAACCAAGCTTCTGCTATGGCTATTCCAGTCCTCTGACCTGAACACTATAGAAAATGAGTGTGGTGAACTGAAGAGAAGAACATGGAGCTGGAAATCTGAAGGGTCCGAAGTGATTCTGGATGAAGGAATGGTCTCTGATCTCTTGTCAGGTGTTCTCTAACCTCATCAGGCATTATAGGAGAACATTTAGAGCTGTTAAACTGGCAAATGGAGGTTTCAAAAAGTATTGAATGAAAGGGTGCCGTTAATTGTGGCAAATGTGTATTAGAGAAAAACATTTATTTCATTATGATATTTCCCACCATTTTAAATTATTATTATCCAATAAAAGGTTAGATTTTTGTGAATATATACAGGTCCTTCTCAAAAAAATTAGCATATCGTGATAAAAGTTCATTATTTTCCATAATGTAATGATAAAAATTAAACTTTCATATATTTTAGATTCATTGCACACCAACTGAAATATTTCAGGTCTTTTATTGTTTTAATACTGATGATTTTCCGAGGCGAGAGCAAGAAGCAAGGCTGTCTTCAGAGAAAGCTCCTTAACCAGACCGAGGTTAAAGAGCGTAGATCCGAACCAATAAAAGAAAAGTGTTTTTAATACAAAAAAAGTCAACCTTCCAAATAATTAGGTTCAGTTATGCACTCAATACTGTGGTCGGGAAATCCTTTGCAGAAATGACTGCTTCAATGCGGCGTGGCATGGAGGCATCAGCCTGTGGCACTGCTGAGGTTTTATGGAGGCCCAGGATGCTTCAATACCGCCTTAAGCTCATCCAGAGTGTTGGGTCTTGCGTCTCCTCAACTTTCCTCTTCACAATATCCCACAGATTCTCTATGGGGTTCAGGTCAGGAGAGTTGGCAGGCCAATTGAGCACAGTAATACCATGGTCAGTAACCATTTACCAGTGGTTTTGGCACTGTGAGCAGGGTGCCAGGTCGTGCTGAAAAACGAATCTCAATCTTCATCTCCATAAAGCTTTTCAGCAGATTGAAGCATGAAGTACTCCCCCCTGATAGCTTGCTGCATTGACCCTGCCCTTATATAAAAACACAGTGGACCAACACCAGCAGCTGACATGGGCACCCCAGACCATCACTGACTGTGGGTACTTGACACTGGACTTCAGGCACTTTTGGCATTTCCTTCTCCCCAGTCTTCCTCCAGACTCTGGCACCTTGATTTCCGAATGACATGCAAAATTTGCTTTCATCCGAAAAAAGTACTTTGGACCACTGAGCAACAGTCCAGTGCTGCTTCTCTGTAGCCCAGGTCAGGCGCTTCTGCCGCTGTTTCTGGTTCAAAAGCACCGCCTGTGCACGGTGGCTCTGGATGTTTCTACTCCAGACTCAGTCCACTGCTTCCGCAGGTCCCCCAATGGCTACTGACAATCGGTCCTTCTTCTCCACATCTTCCTCAGGGTCCGGTCACCTCTACTCGGGATTGTGCAGCGTTTTTTGCCACACTTTTTCCTTCCCACAGACTTCCCACTGAGGTGCCTTGATACAGCACTCTGGAACAGCCCTATTCGTTCAGAAATTTCTTTCTGTGTCTTACCCTCTCGCTTGAGGGGTTGTCAATGATGGCCTTCTGGACAGCAGTCAGGTCGGGCAGTTGCTTACCCATGATTGCGGTTTTTGAGTAATGAACCAGCTGGGAGTTTTTAAAAGCCTCAGGAATCTTTTGGCAGGTGTTTAGAGTTAATTAGTTTGATTCAGATAATTAGGTTAATAGCTCGTTTAGAGAACCTTTTCATGATATGCTAATTTATTGAGATATGAATTTTGGGTTTTCATGAGCTGTATGCCAAAATCATCAGTATTAAAACAATAAAAAGACCTGAAATATTTCAGTTGGTGTGCAATCAATCTAAAATATATGAAAGTTTAATTTTATCATTACATTATGGAAAATAATGCACTTTTATCACAATATGCTAATTTTTTGAGAAGGACCTGTATATATATATATTCCATATTGCGACAGATCAGCATTTAAACACTACAATCAAACCACCACAAGAACTTATCTGCCTGATGACATGGTTAATTTTTATTATTGAGAAGTAAGATATATGAAGAGCGTGTCTGGAAGAAGGGAAGATTTGTTATTCAAGTCAGTTTTATTTATTTACATATAATAAAATAATATATAAAATGATAAATACAAATGTGTTCTGCAGTTTGCTGGTTTATGTTAGGCTACACCAATTTTATTTTATTTTTTTATTATTATTTTTTTGATAGAGAGCGTGTCCATTTTACACTATAACCAGTAGTGACTGAATTCAGTTCAGCTGGAGGGGGTTGGGGTTTGGGGTAGTTCTGTATAGCTTGTTGGGTTTTAAAAATAAAGGTGTGTGAATCTCTTGCTCTTTCATATGGACAGTGTCTGATGAGGGTTTCAAACTTGCAGAACAGGTTAAGGCAGTGTTTTCATGCCTCGTTGGGTTTGGCTTTTGCAATTTTTGCAACTGCACAGGCCTAAAGAGTATTACATACAATATAATATGTTTTTGTTTTATCGCAGGAGAGATGAGGTGCTTCTGAGAGAGAGAGAAAGAGACAAAGAAACTGGCGAAAGAGATGCGCATCTGCCAAAGAGACAAAAACTTTTGTTCTTAACCCCTTTGCAGTCAAAGATCATCAGCGATTATTTGTTTACATATTATTGTTGTTTCACTTGCACAGCACGTTAAACATCACACTCTGGACAAGCTGTGTGATCAGCAGAAAGATTTAAGACTCTAGTTTCGATATTTGACTACTTAATAAAACATTGTTGTTTAAACATTGTTGCAGTAACAGTAATTTAGTAATTTATGCCAGGAGTGCAAAATAATAAATCCGTAATAGGTCAAATTTTGAATAGAATTTCACCAGGCATTCATATTCAGTCACGTCAGCAGCGGTTTATTTGTTTTCAAATAGATTCAATGAACAGCGTCAATAAGGGATTATAGTCCAAATATGCATGTTCATGGAGATATTTAGATATATTTACTCATGTTTACTTCATATTTCTTCAGACAGAATGTTTACTCCTGCGTGTTCATGCTGTGACTCAGACAAACTCTGATTCATCATTTGCCTTGTCAATCTTTTGTGTCTCATAACAAGACAACTTCGCACCATGTCACATGCTTCCTTCACTCTTCCTCGTTGATATCTGACCACAACAACACAGAGAAACCTCTGTACCCACAAAATATCCAAATAATAAACACACAATTACGATAGTAGCGATGGGTTTTAGTATGGTGATTTTCTTGACGATTTGGGGCGTTTTTATAAAAAAAAAAATATTCTTATGTATATCTTTAAATGACTAATTTGTGCAGGCGATAGAAAAGGCTATAAATAGCATATTGTAACAACAGTAAACGACCAAATTCCACATGTGATTGCCAAAAGGGAGTTATTACAAAACACTCGTTGGTTGTTTAAAGTGAGTTTTTGATTAAAAGTGTACTAATAATTTCATAAATTGTCCTTATGTAGCTTGGAATCTATTGTTAGCTGCTAAATGCAGCTACATAGCATGGTGCAGTTCTTCTTCATAAGCGCATTTTGTCCCATAATAATTTTATGTAAGGTCATAATAAAATGTCTGTTTGGTTGATTTTTTATAGTAAGACTTTTGATAATATTGGTAGTAAATGTATATTGGGATTGAGCGATGTGGCTTGGTAAAACCTTGAAATACCACAACAAAGGCCAATAATGGCTGAATAAACAAAAGAATAAATGATAAAAGATCATTGGCATAATGTCTCATACCTGCCCGATGTGTGAAAGGCTTGTTTTCGATGTGAGAACAATAGAAATCATGAATGAGCAGATTGTGGACGCCAAACATCTATGGAGACAGCACACCTGAGAGCTTACAAGACAGTTTACCAGGAGATCACAGGGGCCATAAATCACTTTTTATTAGACTTTTAAATTAACACCTTCTCTAAAAACACATCATGACACTGACGTGAGTACATATTTCAGACCAAGTCACCATGTTTTAACATATTATATTATCCTATTTCAAATTAAGAATTAGTAGACTAAAAACATCTTGTTCCTACATCACAATTGTTTTAGACATTTTAGAAAAAGGTTTTTAATCTGTCACTGCTTCTTTACAATAGTGATTTTAATATCAATTATTATCGTAACGTCTGAGTAATTTCTGATTGCAGTATCCCCAGTACCCACGCAGTGTCAGCTTTGGTGACTATGTTGAGTCCATCTATCTACTGTGATCGACTCCCCGCGAATTTCATCTCTCCTGCCTGTCCCCCTGTTCCCCCGCTTCGGGGCGCTCTGTCGCTCTG